>NW_022992053.1:200386-490606 GCF_902827175.1 Gymnodraco acuticeps | reverse complement strand
ACACACACACACACACACACCCACACACACACACACACACAACACAACACACACACACACACACACACACACACACACACACACACACCACACACACACACACACACACCACACACCCACACACACACCACACACACACACACACACACACACACACCACACACACACACACACACACACCATGCTTAGTCCCCCAGGGGAGGGCTCCTTTATTTTGTTGACTCATTGCTAAAATTAATCGGTTTTTAAACCACATTAGGTACAGTAGGTCAAAGGTTGTAAGGATGTGAGCTGTGATGTAAATCACAGCAGTTAATTTTTTTATTTTTTTTTAATATGACTAGGCTTTGTTACATTTTTGTTAAAAAACGGTGGCAATTACAGTTGAAATACATTAGCCACATAATCATTCATTCATTCATTTATTGACTCACGCAAGCCGACCATGAAATGGAAAGAAAAACACGTTTATAATATACACACACAACACACACACACACACACACACACACACACACACACACACACACACACACACACACACACACACACACACACACCACACACACACACACACACACACCACACACACACACACACACACACACACACACACACACACACACACACACACACACGGCTTGGATTTTCGTAATTTTAGGGGCAAGGCCATTTGGCCTTTGGTTGTCACACATTTTTTTCAGCGCGCAAAGGCCACATGCCAGGGCACAAAGGCCATTGAGGAAAAAATTAGGATTTGGAGCTTACAAATAAATAACTTCACTTTCTAATGACAAAAAACAAATCACTTTTTTAATATCAATAATCGTATCATCATATATGCCTCCTTAGTATTACCGTATATAAAATGAAATACTTTACTTTGAATAATTAGTGTTTGGTATGTTTTCCATCTACTACTACTCCCATTCACAAATCTGAAATGAAATCTAAAAATCAAAAATTCTATTAATATGAAACAAATATATTCCATTTCAGAGCAGAAGAAACAGCCTTTAAGGGTCAAACTCTGCATATACATCATTCAGCAGTGAAGCTCCAACATCCAACTGTATGAACAAGCAATACTTTGAAATGCAAAAGTGTGTGTGTGTGTGTGTGTGTGTGTGTGTGTGTGTGTGTGTGGTCTCTTTAATCAACTCCTCACAACTCCTCATATCTGTTCAGAAACTAGACAAAAGTTAAACAAGTACAAACCACATGTCTCTGTCATGACGAATACAGTCGCTGCTTTAATTCTGTCTTTAGGATGTTGTTGTGAGTTTGGACGGAGCAGCTACAACGTTAGTTTAGCCTGATCGATCCAATCTCCATTCACAAAACGCGCATTTTAAAAGGTTTTGCATGCCGTCTCGTCTGCACACTTGTCAAAGCATTAAAGCATGGTTTTTACTAACCGTTACCAGTACTTAGTTACTTCGCCATCATTTTGAAACGTGTATTACAATTAAATCACGGTAACATAGGTTAATTTGGTCGTAGTTGGTTTCCACCACAGTATTTACATGGATATAAGCCCCGCCCCCTCTCCAGCGCGTCCTGTTTGAATGACAGGAGTAAACACAGCTGACAGCCGCGGTGAAACTCCAGCGGTTAGAGCAGTGGTTCTCAAACTTTTTCTTTTTCTGTCTGTTTGGAGAAAAAAAAAAGTCGGGCCCCCCCAACACAAATAGTCAGGCTCAGTAGCGGCGCCAGAGATTTATTTTGCGGGTACTGTGGGGTAGCTTGACGTTTCATAGAGGGTGCTCAAACATTTAGGGTTTCCCATTAATGTACCGGTCGCTACAGTGGAATGTTCTACTGCAACACTCCCCACACAGATACACAGTGTACCCGCGACTGTTACAATGAAGGCTCAATAATCAGCTCACGGCATATAGGTGTATGCAGGGGTAAAGTGCTATTTTTATAGGTGGTGTGTGGACCTCACATAGGGGGGTCCGGGGGCAAGCTCCCCCGGGAAGATTTATTTTTAAATATTGAAGTTAAAAGCATCAATCTGGTGCACTTTGAGAGCAACATGAAGAGATCTATGGATACCTCTCTCAACACAGAACTGTAAACAGATTTACTATTTCTTTATGGATATTTTACAAATCACCCTTTTAAACGTTATTCTTGTTTTACTTCCATATAGTATTTCATACCTGTTTTTAATTTATTCTTTTATTTTTGTATAACTATAATGATCATATAAACGTGTGCCTCAGAAATAATTGTTTACATTAATGGTGACCAAAACGTTTGAGACCCACTGAGATAACTTAGACTAAAGTTAACTATCTAAACACTGAGAGAGTCCTTTAGCTCACTGAGTCTCTCAGTCTGACAGGAGAGGACTCTCTTCCACTTTGTTGTTGAAAAAACTCCTTATATCCGTTGGCGTAGCTCGCTAGCACCAGAAGCTAACAACAACGATCTCCGGTACCGGTTCCGCTCTCTCTCTCTCGCTCGCGCACGCACACAAAATGGCTCGTTCCACACACACACAGAGCCGAGCTTTAATGAAACACAGAGACCCAAACGTAATAGTACTGCATCATATTATTTTCGAATCAATAATTTTTCAAAATATGATTTTTCTTTTTTTTTCTTTTAATCTTTAAAAAAAAAAATGTTTTAATAACCATTTTTCCTCCTGGTCTCTCGCGCCCCTCCTGTCATGCCTCTGCGCCCCCCTGGGGGGGCGCGCCCCCCCACTTTGAGAACCACTGGGTTAGAGCAATGCGAATATTCGCATCGCGTCCGTTGTGAACGCAGCATGCAGTTCAGAAACCACTGTTCTGACGCTTTTAAAGCAACTTTTAACAGTGTGAGGGGCCCAAAGGCCATGGTGGCCGTAGGACGTACAATTATTTGTGGGGCATAACGGCCAGACCGAGGGGCTACGACGGCCATGGCCGCCGTGAAAATCCCACCCTGACACACACGTACACACGCACACACACACACACACACACACACAACACACACACACACACACACACACACACAACACACACACACACACACACACACCACACACACACACACACCACACAGTCATGCCACATTTAACTAATTACAATACATATAGACAGACATCACAAATACACAACAGTTGTGAAATGCCTGTACTGCTGTTCACCAAACCGCCGGCGGAATGAACAAAAGCATAATTTCAACAGTCAGCTGACAATATTTGGGCAAATTAGCATTCATCAATTCAATTTGCAAACATTTCCTGTGTTTTCAATGCAAGATCTTTCCTAAATGAACCTCTATGATTAGAATCAGCAAGTGATCCCAGTCAGGGCCTTTCATCCAGCTGTGCTTCTGTCTGGGTCGTGATAGAAAACTCTTTTCACTAACTGGCATAATAGTCCACCTGAATCCCGTTAATTACTGTGATGGTAAGATATGGATAGGGCACTATACGGATGGTAATTGAAGAAATGTGTGAAACCACCCCCGCCATTATTAATCCACATAATTTCCTCTTTCATTTCAAATTAATTGGTATAAAATGCTTGTTACATTAGCCTCGTAATGAAAGGCAATAATCTACGAAAAATGTATAAGAGCAAGACCTTCTCTGCAGCTTGAAATTAATTAAATTCTTTTTTGCCATACTTCATTGAAATGCACTCATTTTGGGGCCAGCCAGTATCAGCCCCTTCGTCATTCAAGGGGCAACTGATGAGAGAAAAAAAAGGTGAACTGTTGAGAAGAACCCCAACTGTCAGCAAATTTGGTTCCAAATTAATTATTTCAGCCCGATAACCCTTTTCATCTCTTTTGACTCACTTTATAGAAAGAGCCAATTAATTATGTCAAACATGCTCTCTCCTTTTTGCTCCCCAGTGTGGGCAGGCAGGCTGATGGGGATGTTTACTGTAAGAGGATGGGATGATGGTGGCGTGTGTGTGTGTGTGTGTGTGTGTGTGTGTGTGTGGGGGGGGGGGTGTTACGGAACAGCCTGCCCCTAATCTTGACACACCTGTCAGGCATACAGCTCGTTATCTAGGCACTGAGGGCCCTAGCTGCTCTGTCAGGAGCTGGGCTCGAACAACATCCACCACACACACACACACACACACACACACACACACACACCACACACACACACACACACACACACAACACCACACACACACACACACAACACACACACACACACAACACACACACCACACACACTGTTGCAATTCACTCAATTAGCCCACCACACAGTCTTAGAATTAATGAGCTGGGAAGAAAGTTGACGGTCAATGGATGTTGTTTCTCATAATAATTTACATTGGCGTTTTTTTCATTGACCACCATGAAACCGTGTTTTCATCATTGCGGTTGTGTTCTCAGTAGGCGCATTAAAACATTTTATGTAAATCAGTTAATACTAGAGAGTTGGTAAAGGCAACATGCAGGAACGTCCTCCACAAAAAACTGCTGTAACAAGAACCTTATTATACCCCATAATGGTTGCCGTAAATAATGACCGGAGCAGAGGAAAAAGTCAGGTGTTGTAAAATAAAGACCTACAATTTCCACATTGGATGGTGGAGACTGCTGTTTATGTGAAACCAAATGTCAACATTGACTAATCTTGTCTTAACTAACGTCACTAACCTAACTTACGTCACATTCTTAACATATATTATGTAATGTACCTAATAACGTTAGAAAAATACTTATTTTTACCTGAACCATGATATTTTGCTTAATGGTAACACATAGTTTTGTTTAAACGTGTGTTTAAATGGAAGAAGCCCCTCTCTGAGAGTCACTGGGAAGATGGGAGGTGATTGGTGGTCCAGCTATAAACGCACAGAGGGCCCAGCAATAGTCATTCAATGAGAGAGTAATGTCAACTGACAGTAAATTGACCAATCATATCTTCCCTCTCAATGGGTGGGCTTTATTATCACAAACTTTATGACAAGTTCCGCCCACTGTCAAGTTAGGGGGAAAAGTAGCTAGTTAGCATTAGTTCATGGTGGCTAACGTCAGTGATAGTGAGGACATCGTTGCGAAATTATTAAACAAGTAATTTAAAAGGACAGGTAGATGGACTTTTTGTTAAGTAATCTGATCATCAAGGGTAGGCCAAAGTTATTTTCAATTTTCATTTCATTTCAAACCTTTATTTATCCAGATTGTCCCTTGAGATCATAGATCTCTTTTTCAAGGGAGACCTGCAAATGCAATGTAGGCCGCTGTGCCAACATAATTCATTCTGCCTATAACTGTATCCCCAAATGAATCGTATATTTTGGAATTAGCCGCTGTGCTGGTTTTAACAACATTGCCTGGTGTGTTCCAAAATGAAGGATCATTGTCCTTTGTAACTTGGCTGTGGGCGCCTTGCCATGATGGGTGTTCATAAACGCTGAAGTACACGCGTACAAGTAGTACTTGTGTGATGATATGATTATTTGTATTTGTAATTTATAAATAAATTGTATTGCTTTATAAATAAGTCATGTTTTTGTTGTAACTCTTTCTCTCTCCGTTGCATTGATAAGGCTCCACTGGCGTCTTAAGGCTGGCATTTTTTGTTTTGTTTTGACGAGGGAAGGGGGGTTAGAGGGCCTAGGAATAAAAGTCACGGTTTGTTCATTAGAAACTGAGCACGAGAGTGCTAGAACCCAGCGGTGTCCCAACCTATTGTTTTAGCACAGATTACTGTGCTTTCAAGGATCAGTGCTCAGTTTTTCCCAGTGTGCTTTCTAGTGCGCCCCCTACTGACGAGTTTTGAAAGGCCATAACTCTCTCCAAGTAAGTCAGGTGGACTTGAAACTTGGAACACATATTCGGGGGAATAAGCTCTATAAAAAACTTTACTGGTTCCCCTAAGCTCTTCCTACTACTGCTACCTGGATTGTTTGCTAATTAGCATAATGGGAAAAACAGTTAAAGGTCACATGTCATGGCCATTTCCACTGATCATAATTCCATTGTTGAGGTCTACTAGAATAGATTTATATTGTGCAATTTTCCAAACTCACATTGGTTTCGCATACAGCATCTCTGTAAACTACGTGTATTCACTCTCTCCACTAAACGGTTCGTTGCAGCTCTTGCCCCCCCCCCCTCCCTGTGAGCCCAGTGTGCTCCGATTGGTCGGGACCAGTCGGGACGTTGTGAATCGCGCTGAGCTCCGTGGAGGTGTGATTTCCTTGTTTAGCGATACACAGCGAAACACAGCCAAACTCATCCTGAGCACACACAAAGTCACAGCCGAAGTAAAAACAATAAGTGTGGCTTGATATTGAGAAAGAAAAAGGTTGATAAACGCTGTGAGAATGGGTCTGCAGAGAGAATGGGTCTGCAGAGAGAATTTCGCCGCGATCCCAACTGTCTGTTATCAGCCTGCAGCCAGGGAGGAGAGATCAGCAGAGCTGCATGCACTGAGTGTGTGAGGAAGTCCGTGGATTGGTCAATTTGGACCAATCAGCGGGGGCTTAACGTAACGGCTCCGCGGACGTAACGTAACGGCTCCACGGATTGGTCCATTTCGTTCCTGGTACGGATGACATTATGCGTACCCGGAAGAATCAAATGGACAGTGACGTATCTCCAACGAGGCGTTTTGGGGAGGTATTTTCTGTGTTAGAGTTTTACTCGCTACATGGTGTACTTTGAGGGTTTTGACTCTGCAGACCGTTTACATGCATAAAAACCTTCATAACACACAAGGGGACGGGTACTAACCGGAAAAGCATGACATGGGACCTTTAAATCAATCAAGCTTTTGCATCTATCAACATTGAATTTGGTTCACAGCACCGGCGGAGGGTCATACACATTACCATTAGAAATTAGCAAGGTCAGTCAAATCTTAGTGCCCACGTCACAACCCATGACCTTTAAAATAATGTAAAAAATAAATCGTACATTAATGCTAAAATAGCTCGGTAGCAGTGGCGGTTCTACGGGGTGGCTGCCAGCTGCCACCTCAGAAAAATGCCTTGCCACCCCAGCTGCCACGCCAGTTGGCAGCTTTGTTTTGAAAGAAAAGTTGTGGCTGATCGGACATTTATGAGAGAAAATCTCTAATGTCCGAGTGCAAGTGAATGCAGCACAAGACGCGAGCCTTGTAACCCCTCCCCCCCCTGGCGCGAGCTTTCAAATATGATTGGCGGCGATTTCATTTGAACGGGAGGACAGCGCAAAACGAGAAGCATTTCGGATCCAAGTAGACAGAAGGAATGAGGTATTTGCGGTCAGTGTATGGCTGGGGTAGGCTACAGCCATACCAAGAAATGGCTTAGCCCCACCATGAACAATTATGTTAAAGTAAGCAAAATACAGTCTGCCAACTCGCGCGGAGTAAATTGCACAGACAGCAGTTAGTCAGATTGATTTCAGTAGCCACATGTCTGGAAATACCGAAGACTAGAAACGTTTTTGAAAACTTTTGTCACGTAGTGATCGTCTTCTTAATAGAACATCTTTGATAATGTCTTCTGGCCAATCAGAATCACGATAACGGCGTGGTGTTGTTGCAGGAAGTCCCGACGGAGAATACTTTTGCTGTAGTACATCTCTATACATCGATACAACATTACGTGTTGATAGAAATCAACACGTAATGAAATAAGACCCCACGGTTTGATGATTGATAGGTGTGTGGGCTGTCTTTCATTCTGACACACAGAACAATGGGGGCTATCCACCCTTATCCACCATGTAAAGTCATTCACAGCCTCTTCCCTCTTCTCTCTGTGAGGAGCAGCAGGTTCAGCTTTCAGAACAAAGTAACAACAAATTAAATACCATTCATTTTTTTAAATATGTCGTGTAGTAATAGATTTATTTATGTTTCTTCTCAAGAGAGTACCAGAATGTGTATTTTATGTTAGTATTTCAAAAGATCTCCTGGGGGAAAATCCCCCCGGACCCCCCTGCAGGGGTTGGGTTTTCAGCAACTCTTTCACCTGTGGGGAAGTTGCAGGATTGGCTCCAGGTCGCCCTTTTTATTTACTACAAGACAAATGTGCCTTTTTATTTCATACAGTTCAATTTGGATTGAGACAGGGAAATAATCGAAACCTCACGCGTGGTGTTTCACTGTCAAGGGGAGCGTGTATGTAATTACATTGCAAATGCTGACTTGAGCAACACCACTGTATGGGTTAGCCCTACCATAGATTACCCAACACAAATACTCTGGAGCCGCCACTGTTTGCGGTCTACAATGACAGAGAAGAGCCTGTCAAGTTTGGCTGTACTCAGCATTGAATCAAAACGCACCATAGCTTTAGATCTTAATCAGTTTGTGAGGCGTTTTGCTGAACAAGATGGTAATCACCACATTCAGCTGTTATAGGCATGCCAACTTGATGCTCTGCTCACGGATGAGTCGATGAGAATAATAAACTGTTAAGATGATGACCTTACGTGTGTAAATATATGTTTCTTCTTTGTGGGGTTATGCCCCCAAAAAACTGTTTTAAGTCCTGAGAAAGTAAAATAAGACGGTGTGTAAAACTTCACGGCGCAGCCAAAAGAAAGTAACCACTTTGATTTAACTAGGCCAGTAGGTAAGGACTTTCCACTGGATAATAACTGCAGAGATGTATATGTTTTAGCTGAATACACGTTTTTTAACCCTAACTGATGCAGTTAGTCACTTCTTTAATGTTTGTTCTTTCTGATGTAAAGTCAAGGTTGTAAGTGTTTGCAATTAAGTTGTGGGGCGCTGAACTGTTCTTTTGATTATTTTGATATATGATAGTAATTACTTATCTTTCAAATTTGAAGGAGGGTGAGCAAGCATCTTGAGGAACATTCATCATTAACTCCTCCAAAAAATATAGTTTATTTAATAATAACACTGAATATGAATCATAACAGTGATTGACAGCTGATAGGAATAATATGATTGTTAATATTATCATATTCATACAGACACACATCGATGAGACAGTTCATTAATGTAGCCTACTTATTGCAGCAGTCTGCATAGATTTGGTTCCCCTGCTGGTCTAAGAGTGAAACCAACTCATTCAGTTAAAATGCATTAAATGATGTGTGCCACCTTATATTTATATGTAAGGCTTTACTGATGTGCCACAATAATGTCACCTAATGATATTGAGTTAAAATATCAATATTGTGGCTTTCCAAGTTAACATTGATTGATATGACTGCGATTAAATCAGCATATACTTCTGCCAGGGGATGCCACCCCTGAAATTCTCCTGCCACCCTCTTGCCACCCCATGAATGTTTTTCTAGATCCGCCCCTGCTCGGTAGTACCCTCTATTTTGTGGTAGTCGCATATAGTTTATCAAAGGCATGTACAAAATCCGGCCTGGCCCGCGTCAGATTTAATACGGCCCTCAGTTTCGGTCTTATAATGTATTATTTATGGCCGGCTAGCTCTGTCAAACAGAATAAATCTTTCAAATGTAATGCATCCTTTCACCACATGGCGGCAAATACGTCTTACCTTTGCTTTTTTTCTGATCAAAGGTTGTGTTTAATGGCATTAAAACGCATATAAATGCTGCTGAAGATACAATGTCTCTGTGTCACTTTGAAATGATTACTGATAATCCATCATAACATTTATGTCAATAAACCTAGTTTTCATATAGAGTGTAACAGAGCTTTCGGTTTGGGCAAACTGCGTGCGCATCACTCTCACTCCTCATTTGTTCTGGGCATGTCATTTTCGAGCCTGAGACCTGAAAAACAGGCTTGGGGTTTAACAGGTTAAGATTTTTATTGTCAGAGTTGAGTAAGTCGGTACTGCACAAAGGTGTATACAGCGTAAGTAACCAAGGTTGATAATCATATTTTTTTAAAACAAACCAAAATAAACTTATCTTCAAAATAAATAAAACAGCCAATTTTACCAACGGCAGAAAGTCAGTCAGTGTGTGAGTCCAGTCCGTTTGAAAATCCAGTCCGGGTTTGCAGGGTGATTGGGAGATGACCAGCTTCCTTCCAGATTTGCCGGCAGTGATCAGGAAGTAGTGGAGCGTCAGAAGGATCGGTAGATGATGGTTTGTGGCGGATCAGTTAAACGGCAATATGGACTGTTGTAACGGCCCGTCCACACAGCGGCGTGCGTTGACGCTTGGAGGTGGGCGTATCTGAAGCTTGGGGATTTTTTGCGAGCAACGCGACCAACAACCAATCACATGAATCTCCCGCCCCCGACATACAAAGCAATAGCAATGTTAAAACGAAGTAAACTGAATATAAAATCCCCAAACATACGGTTCATCTACCGTATCCCGGTAGATGAACAGAGACTGATCATACAGCACCGGGTGATTCACTACCGCTATAATGAATTTTCCCTCCATTTTTTGGAATATGAGGAAATGACCTGCGTAGTCTCTCCCAGCATACACGCGGTTTGATTGGCTAGCGCTTGTACTGGCAGATTTGCATTAACGGGATTTCATTGGCTGACGCTTCTGCCGAGGCGCCAAAAGTTGAACATTGCTCAACTTTTGAAGCGAGCAACGGCAGCAACGCTCCACGTCACTTCCCAAAATGCAGTTCGGCTAAAAGTGACGTCACCCCATTCAAAGTGAATGGGTAGAAGCGTTGGAAGCTGCAACGCACGCCGCTATGTGGACGGGCCGTAAGACCTCACTGGTTGTTTCTATATGAGCGCGTTGCTCCGATCATCTTGCTTGCTACTCACTCCCCCTCTCCCCGCTCTTTCTGAATATCAGGGAAAAATTGAAAGGAGGCGCCAACCAAAAGCTAATAACCGACTGGGTGGGCGTTACCGTGAGTGACTACCGGTATTTGACATTTCCGGTTGTTGCAGTGTAAGAGGACCAGTGTTGGGTGTAACGCGTTACAAAAGTAACGGAGTTACAGTAATATATTATTTTTTGCTGTAACGAAGTAATGTAACGCATTACTAATTAAATGTGGGTAATATATTACATATATATATATAACACATTTTAACCCGAAATGAAATGGTGTTTTATTTTTTAAGAATGTACTAACATAGCGAGATATTCCGACACCAGACAAATTGTGCGGGTAGATTAGTAAACCTGGTGTTTACCCTTCAGGCTTCGCGTTGGGATCTTCGGGGCAGTTGAATGTTATGCACCCTCTATTCAAAAAAGAGAACGGAGCGAAAAATACAAACAACAAATTGTGTCAGGTGCGCGTGACCTGCTCCGCTGCGCGTGCATCATTTCCAAAGTGCTTCCACAGCAGTGACACACACCTGTGGATAATCATTTATACGAACATGGTTAAAGCAACCATCACTAAACGCCAGCAACACTGCATCTACTGCAGACCGTAGCAACAGGTCAGATGGGGACATCACGTGACCCTCTGTTGTGGACACTAGCTTACTCCCGCCTGACTCCGCCCTCGCCCCCGGAGCAGCAGTCTTCGTCGCCCGAAACTACGCCGCCCCTCTGCGGCCCGCAGGTGCCAGGATACCACGGCAACACAGAGCCTGCCCAGGTATATCTAAACAAGTACCCGCCTGTACAGTGGGGTTAGGCGGTCATCTTGCAGCTCGTGGTATAAAAATAGACAAGGGAATATTCATGTGAAAATAGTGCCATATTCTGCCATGCCTGTAGAAATGTTGGGTCAAACATAATGCATACAATAGCACAGATGCCTTCACCACGAATGGCTACAAAAAGATCTCATATCCCAAGCTTATCAACAAGCTAATGTTGCAGCTGAAATGTTCTCCAGGTCACAAAGTCAACCTCACATGATGATGTGATACCAGTTTTCAAGCACAGGAAATATTCTCTTCCCAGAGTATATGATGGGACCAAAGTGATGATTTAGTACATGGTTTTAATAATACTTTTGCTTTTCAATGTTTGCCATTTCAAACCATGAGCTGGTTCAAATCATATTTGCCTTGATTTACAATATGTTCTCATTTGTTTTATCAGTACAGCTTTGAAGCTGTTGTGCTTTTCTTTGCCACAGTCCACTTTGGACGATATGAGATATTTCAGGATTGCACTTTTAACTCACTTGAAATGTTCTCACTTGCTTGGTTTCAAAACATAACAAAGGCCATAATCTGTTCATTGGGGACCATCAATGCTATTTTTCATTGCTGTTGCCAGCCACTATTGCTCATGTAAACCTACTACTGCTGCGCCCCCTGTAACCTCAGAGGCACCCTGAGTCATTTTGTTTTGGAGCCGGGCCTGTACACGGCCATATACTAAACACACTACAGAGCCCATTCCGTGTCCTGTTAGTGTTCACTTCCTCTCTGCCATCTTCTGGTGATCTATCTGACGTCCAGCGCTCCGTCTTTTAACCTCTTTTCCTGTCTCTTTCTGGATCCTCCTTAGCAACCTTCATTATAGTCCTTGACAGTGGTCTGTACTGGATTAACAACGTGTCACATGTTAAGAAGTTACAATCAGAATCGAGTATTCAACTAAGCCGTGTAATGCAAGTTGTTAGTAGCCTTAAGGGCCTACACAGTTGTTATGCTATACCACATTGCCCTTCACTGGATGTAGAATGAGCTGCACTAAACTACATTTTAGCATTTAAAACACCTAGCCATTCTTTTGAGGTTATTTTGGTGAAAGTAACTAAAAAGTAACTAAAAAGTACCGTAACTCATTACATTTCAGAGACAGTAATATTGTAATGTAACGTATTACTTTCAAAAGAGAGTAATAAGTAATATGTAATATATTACATTTTGGAAGTAACTTGCCCAACACTGAAGAGGTCCAATCATCCTGCTCTCTCCATGTGGCATCTCCATAGCTTGTAGTTCTTAGCTTTTACCTGACGTGTTGTTTCATATTGAGGCTCACAACTCAACAACACAGCCTATACACATGTGACCATTCAAGATATGACGTCACTTTTTTCCCCTGCTCCTCAGAGTTAGTGGCAGATGTGTGAAAGGCAGCTAAGTGCTGGCTCTCAGCTTGGTGCTGAGTGACTGACATGTGCCGTGACACCAAAATGAGAGCGTGACAACATGGCTGTGTCTATAGGCCTTAGGAAGGGCATGCTTGAGCATGTGGCTGAGGCTGTGACACCTGGAGCCAGATGCAGCCTGAAGAATTCACAAATCGCTGAGTCATCTGTTAGACGAGAGAGGGAGCCTGTAGCATCGCTGCCGGCAAGACTCCTGAAGAGCTGGTTACAAAAGTGTATCATTCTTGCCTTGGGAAAAAAGTTGGGAATTCACACCCTCTCATCCTTGAGATCCTTCTGCATAGTTGCTACAGCTGACTGCACTTTGTCAGTCATGGGGAACCACAATACCCCAATCTGGGGAAACAGAGATGTGTCCCTTTCTTGGTCATATCCTGTATATTCATTTGAAAACAAACATATTTCTGACAGATTTCCTAGTTGTGTGTCTATTATTTTAATATTTATTGTTTTTACTTAAATCTCTCTAAAACCACAATTTCTTTATCAGATGCATCTTTTTTTCTGGAAGCAGTTTAACTGCAACCTTATAATCACCTTTAAAAAAATCATAATACAGGTTTGCACTGCTCCAAAATACAGTAAAATCTTTAACTGGAGATCCAGCTTTCCCTGATTTTATAGCCAAGCAAAACTAATTTTCTTAAAACTACATTTTTATTAAATACATTTATATTATTTATTGTAATTATTGACCTTAGCTATATCTTAGTAAAACCCACAACAAAAGTATTTGGTAATTTTACTCATCTTTATAGTTCATTTTTCCTCTTCAACAACATTTCAGATCTATTTTTCTTTCAGTTTGAGAGACTATGTTCAATATGACTGAACAAAGTGCAGATTATATTAAACACAGGCTGAAATCAAAGCGCAGACAATACAATAAGATATGGAATCTACTGTTGACCCTCAGCCCCCTCATACACACTTTCACACAGGAGGGTTTGGGGATCACTTTACCTTGCATGTGTGTGAGACAGTGGCGAACCGTGTCCATCACAACTGGACCTTCTGTAGACACACACACCCTCCGCCGCCCCCCCCCCCTCTTCGGCATTATAATGTCCGTCTTTTCACTGAATTGTCGTCTTGAAAAGGGTACTCATAACAATTCCGCAACAACTTAATCTTCACTTAAGTGGACCCACTTAGGTTCACTCTAATAGAGTCATTTACATTAGATGTCATGACATTCATGCCAGAAAAATCTGCTTCACAAAGGTCTGCAGAACTGAACCAAATAAAGCAGACGTGTTCAGTGCTGCTTTGTGAATGTTCTTATCGTTTTCTGGGTCTACAAGGCTCCAGAAATGTTGTGAGTTTTGCTGAGACTTAAGCTGAGCATGATTTTGGAGATGTATAACCTCCATCTCCATCTCCACAGGATTGACACTGAACAGTTCAGCCATCTTTTTCATCTCCTTCTTCGTCTTGACATGACATTTTAAACCATAATAAATCAACTATAGGTCTAGCCTCCCTATATCTGTGTGTGAAATTGTTCCATCCTCAAAAACAAAAAACTAATACTTCTGCAGTCTAGCTGCAGCTTCTAGCAACGGTCTTCTGCTAAGAAAAAAGGACACTGAAGGTCCTCCTGAATGTGGCATCACACACATGACTTGAGTCTGAACACAGCAGACAACAGCATTATAAAAACAAAAATGTGGGTGCACACTTACATTCTCTGTCTACTGTTACATTAATCCCATGAATGTATGAGACTAAGTTAGCTTCATCATATCTCAATCAGTGATTAAGTGAATAATAAAGTTTCAATCGGGTCACTGTCAGCCTGTCACTCATTGTTTTCAGGGAGGGGGCGGGGTCCAGAGGAACGGAGAGGAGACGGTGATCGCGGAAGCTTTCCTCCTGCCTTCACAAACTTCACACAAGTATTTATCAACTGAAAATAGCAAGAGGACTTTCATCCTCTGCAATCCAAGACTTGATTAAATCCACCGAAAACCTGACATGACGATAACGAGTGTTTTTCAAAAACACAAATCCCTCCCTGTGTGTCTCTGAGCCGCAGCGACACGGGCCTGATTCAGAGCAGGTCATTCTGCTGTTGGTTCTGGACTGGTGTTGCTGGAGAAAGCAGACTGGTCTGTGTGTGGTGTCGCTGTGCCGCTGTCACGTCTGTTCCTTGATCACTGCGTCACGGACCAATTTGATATTCGTGTGACAGAAACAATTCTAAAATAAAAAAACGTTATTGTCCAGCCGCGACCGAAAAATCAAGAAGCAACCTCACTACGCTATAATCGATAATCGAGCGGCGAGCTACTGAAAAGCTGCCCGCGAGCTACCGGTAGCTCGCGATCGACGTGTTGGAGAGCCCTGATCTAGATCCTCTGTCTCGAGCCAGTTAACTAGCGGGCCTTCTAGAACACCCTGGAACCGAGGGGAACTCTGAAAGAATACGTCCATTGGCTACAAATCAATATCTGATTGGTTGATCAAACTGTCAGTCCAAACGTACGCTCTCATTCAGTGCAACGGCCAGGGCATTCGATCAAGGATGTAGAATACCTTGGTTGAAGGATATTCTACCCAGAGACCCAGAACAAGATCTGATTGGTTGCTTTATTTTCTAACACAAAACCACTGAAATGCGTAGTGCCGCATCCGAGAAGGACAAACAAATCAACGTAACACTGTACTATTACAGATCAACACACACACACACACACACACACACCACACACACACACACACACACACACACACACACACACACACACACACACACACACACACACACACACACACACACACACACACACACACACACACTCTCTCACAGTGGCAGCGCCAGAGTATTTTTGTTGGGTAGTTTACGGTAGGGCTAATGTATTTGTAATGTAATTACATACACGCTATATCGCACCCCTTGACAGTGAAACGCCACGCGTGAGGCTTTTATTAGTCTCCTTTTATCAGCTAAATTACATCGAGAGCAACAGGTGTGAGTTAAACAATACAATAGCCTATTCTGCTAATTCCACATTGTTACAACATGCTACGCAGCGGCAGAAACAAGAAAAGTTGGCATATATAATTGACACGGAGAGGGAGAGAGAGAGAGGGAGAGGGAGGGGAGAGAGACAGAGAGAGAGGGAGAGAGAGAGGGAGAGGGAGGGAGAGAGACAGAGAGAGAGGGAGAGAGAGACAGAGATAGAGAGAGACAGACAGAGAGAGAGGGAGAGAGAGAGACACAGGTAAACAGAGAGAGACAGACACAGCACACAACAGATGGCCTGTGTGCTGTGTCTCTATTGTCATACAAAACACTTTTTCAAATGACCCATTATTACAAAAATATATTCAAAACTCACTATTGACGTTCTCAAAGCAGCACGGTCCGCCGGCTGTTGTGGTTGGAAGCAAAAATTTCAATGACACGCTGGACATCCAGTGCCTTACTCCTCTGCTTATTGATAGCCAGCAGGCCCAGGTTGCTGTTCCGTGCATCACCACTGCTGTTTCTTAGATAATTCTTGATGCGACAGAGACAGGAGAAGCTGCGTTCGCAGCCAGCAGAGGTCACAGGCAGAGTCAGGGAAATGCATATGAGTCTGTGTAAATCCGTAAAGGCATCCTTGTAGGGTCGCATTAAAGCCAGAAATTCCGCTGTGTCCTTCAGTTCATGTCCCTGTTGTTTCTTTATTTCCAGTAGGCGCTTAACCTGGTGTAGCTCTGGGGTCAGGTTCTCTTCCGTCACTCCATAGAACTTGGCCATGGGTTGCAGACATTTTTTGTCTAAGAAGGATGCATGTTTGGGGCTGAGTGCAGAGACTCCGGATAGGACATCACCGGCCTCGGTTGAGAAACGTCTTCTCATTTCAACCACAAGTCTGTCGATTACTGGGTAGAAACACTCTGTGCGCATCTAGGGATGTAACTGGTGTGCGTTCGATTTGGGCTTCCACAACAAACTCCTGTAGATGTCGAGGAGGCTGTGCCTGTCTCCTTTCGGATGTCTCATTGTGATTTACATTGGCTTTGGTGCACAGGTCGCTTGCTCTGTCCCGAATTTCCCTCCATGACTCCTCTGCGCGTCTGCCTGTCAGTGTCGCTATGACCGAATCAGCCAAGTCCATTGCGGAGGACAGCTCAAGGCTGGGAGATTGGAGCTGGTCAGACATGAATGTGACACGGAAAAGATCCTCGAAAAGCGTAAGAAGCAAGACAAACTGCTCATCAATTAGTCCACTCACTGCTCTGGCCTCCGTTTTCCTCCGCGCATTGGGCTGAGACATGATCTCTGTAAATGTTGCCTTTACTGCAGGCAGTGATTTGCGGATAGCCACCAGCGCTGTATATTGACATGACCAGCGTGTTTCCGATAGGTTCTTAAGTTCAACTGGTTGTGAAGTTGGCTCCATTTCTCTCTGTTTCTTTATGAAAATATCATGGGCGACTGAGTTGGCGAATAAGCTGTATACAGCATTTGTACAGTTTCAAAAAAGTAGGCTGCTGCTTCAACATTGCGGACCACATCAACCAACACAAGGTTTAATCTGTGTGCATGGCAGTGGATATACAAAGCATTTGGCACCTCCTTTTTAAACTTCTGCTGTACTCCGTTCTTGCATCCCGACATGACAGCAGCCCCATCGTAACACTGTCCAACACACATGTGTGGGTCGATGTTGCATTGGCTGAGCGTCTGTTTGATGGTACTGAGGAGCGAGTCAGTGTCCAGGCCCTCTGTGCGTCTGAAGTGCAGGAATTCTTCACGCACTTGTTCTCCTTTTTTATAACGTACAACGATGGACAGTTGCTCGCTTTTACTGACATCTTTGGTTTCGTCAACCATTAGGGCGAAACATTCAGCTTCCCTAATTTCTGCACTTATTTCACTTCGGACCATATCTGCCATTATCTGGAAAATCTCGTTTTGGATGTCTTGATGTGTGTATTTAGCATTTTGAGGATTGTCGTTCAGTTTCATTGCTACAGTCACGTCAAATTCACCAATTAAGTGTAGCAGCTCTCGGAAGTTTCCCCTATTAACCAAGTTCTCCTCACCCTCCTGCTCCCGGTGACCTCACTGTGCAATGACTTGACATGCAGTATAACGTAAGGACCTTCATGTACTCACGGTTTTCTTTCACAAGTTTTAAATGACCTGCATCAATCATGTTTCCGAGTCTTGAGCCATCTTTCGTTGTCTGTTTAAATTCAGCCCATGCCTCCATTGCAAACCTGTGTGCTGCACTCCTGTTGTGTTTTTTGAAAGCTCCTGTTGCATTTTTCCAGTTTTTAAATCCATTGGTAAAGGCAGGCTCGGAATGGAATCGCTTCCCAGCACCCAAAAAATGACGACAGGCAAAGCAAAACACTGAGTCAGTTTCAACTGAATATTCGACCCAGCTGTATGTGTCAAACCAGGCCCCATTAAAAGACCGTTGCTGGCTTCCAATCTGTCTTGACGGATAATTTTTTCTAATTGGACGTTTTGGTCCATCTCCGGGTCCTTGGCTAATGTCGCTAGCAGCCTCAGTTCCTTGGCTGATGTCGCTCACGTTAGCGGCTTCCTGCTCCACATTTTCCTCATCTTCGCCACCTCTGGCCTCTCCAATCCAATCGGGTCCCCGCTGGCTGGCATCCTCTTCAGGTGGATCGTGTGACTCTGGCACCTGTTCGACTTGTTGTACCTCAATGCGAGGGCGTTTAAGAAGAAATCTATCCATCCGATCCGAAATATACAATTAAGCATAGAAGTTCTGCTGTCTGTCTGCAATTTACTCGGCGCGAGTTTGGCGACTTTTCACTGTGAACGTGACGTATCAGTAATGCATGACGCAGCAACGTTTTGTTGCTCTGATTGGCTGTAGGTCTATTCAAATTGCATTCGGAGGCATTTTGATCTGACCAGGGCCGCGCTGATATTATAACGCAAAATAATTTTCACACCTTTAGTGTGTAAAACTCCCCCACTACTTAGACTATTCCTTACACCCCTCTAGCATAAGCCCGAATGGTCTCAACCATATTGCGTCAGTAATGTGCACTTGTTGTTACAGCAGGATCAGTTTGTGTGTTGTGGACACGACCGGTAGATTTTTGCAATCCGTGTTCAACATGCTTACTTTAACATAATTTTTCATGGTCGGGCTAAGGTAGGGCTAAGCCATTTCTTGGTATGGCTATAGCCTACCCCAGCCATACCCTGGCGCCGCCACTGCTCTCTCACCAACACGTTCTCACTCCCATCCCGTCACATATTGACGGACGGTCAGGGCCCCTCCCCGTCACTCTATTACGTACAGGGTACCCCTTGGAAGTCAGGGTTCTACGGGCAGGGCGGCAGGGCGTCCCATAGACCTTCATTGCGGACAGCGGACCCCTTGACCGTCAGGCTTCTACGGGCAGGGCATCCCATAGACCTTCATAGACCACGTGATCAACAACAATGGCCGACCTTCGTGTTATTCTCGGTGGAAAATGCCTATTTTAAGCTTCATTTGGCCATTAAAATGCGTTTTGATGTCATTTTATGCGATTAATATGAGTTGTTATTTCTGATTATTTGTGCAGTAGATGTACATGATGTTTAGTTTGCTAGTTATGACGAAGATTACTTCATGAATGTGTATACATTCATGGTTGCTAAGGTGGTTGCTATGGACGCTGCAACAGCTCCCAGACCACGTGATCAACAACAATGGCCAACCTTCGTGTTATTCCACGGTGGAAAATGCCTATTTTAAGGTTCATTTGGCCATTAAAATGCATTTTGATGTCATTTTATCCGAGTAATATGAGTTTTTATTTCTGATTATTTGTGCAGTACATGTACTTGATGTTTAGTTTGCTAGTTAAGACGAAGATTACTTCATGAATGTGTACACATTCATGGTTGCTAACGTTTTTTTGGTGGACATGTGTTTTTTCACAGCAAAGTCACCCTCTGTACTTGGACTTATTGGGAGAATCTAAAAGCAAGAACATCCCAAATATTCATTTAGGTCTTTATTTTAGACCTTTAGTGTTGCCGTCTGTGAGGAAAATAAATGGGGCTCAGAGCCTCAGGATACTGAAATCTGTATTTTTTAAATCTTTTTTTCCTTCTAATTTGTTATTCTTTTCAAAATAACACACTGTTATTTACTCACCAATAACACACAATTATCCTTGCTTTTATTTATTGGTTTAATTCCATAATCTCTGGCTTTTTTGGCGTCCGTCAGGAACTGAATTTCAAAATAAAAATAACCGGAAACAGACGTAGGCATTTCGAGCGATTACCCAAGATCCTCAGCTATGGTTTAAGCTCGCTGATTGGATGTTTTAGCCACAATGCATGCTGGGATTTGGTGTTTATATTATATGAAATCCGGAAAACATTTTAAAAGAATCAAATAATACTTAATTCCGAGTGCTCTTGCTTTTCTCTTTGGAAGTCATCACATAACGGCATTGTAATACACGGTTCGGCTGCATTACATATTACAGATCTGCCGTAGTTCTTTATTTATAGAGCCCTGATGAGAACACCTTTGGAAAAATTGAAGAAATGCCGCCAACACTGAATACTTGACGTGGATCATAAATATATCAACAATTAAACAACATCTTCAATTTCTCTTCACACAATACGTCTCCTTGCAGTATCAACACTAATTCGGCTGACTTTTACATTTGATCTAATTCATAGATAGGTTATATTTACACCATAACGGTGCACAGCTGATATAAAAGGACTTTTAGTTTTTAAAGAGATTACTGATTTGAATTGAATTGAATCTCGAATGTAAGAATGTAAATACTGAGTCTAAAATAGTATAGCAATATCCTGTAAAATTATGTGAAAGCATGAATAAAACTACACATCTTCAGATGTTATACATACATAAGTGTCCTACACTAATAATACAAAGTTATTATGGCTGTGTGTCCTTGTGTGCACCGCCTAGTGGTTAAAGATGGGTGGTTAAAAAAATATTAAGAGTACATACTTTCATAGGGGGAAAGTAGAAGGTCAATGATAGAAATATAGAATATAAAAAATCAAGAAGATACTACAAGTGATCTCTACAATAAAACAGTTTAGTGCAGGATGTACAAATATATTAATAGGAGGAGGTGCAAAACAGAAAAACGAATTAACCTTTATTTAAACATTAAATAACAGATTAAGGTCTTCTTTTAAATAAGAAAAAAACTTTGGGGGTATCTATCTACAGATAAATATTAAGCCTGACAAAGTACTTAACGTCTAATATATTGCTTTCCTGCAATGTTAACTATGTTGAAGCACTTATTTTAACTGATATTATACATATGGATTATACTCTTATGTATGTAGATAGAATAAGAAATGTGCAGAATATGACAGTTTAATGGTGGAGGTATACACATATTGATAGATGTCTTGTAATGCACTGTTGAGGAACCTGTGACCCAAGTTTTTCATTCATTGCATAACTACACCGTAGTTGTGTATATGTCAATAAATCTTTGAAAATCTTCAAATCTTGAAAGGGATGTGCAAAATAGCCATAATATACAGTCTTTAATGAACTATTAGTAGAGAATAACGAGTAATGAATATACTTTATTACTCGTTTCCATCCATGTCAATTGCAGATACATGTGTAGTCTTCTCAAGCACCAACTATCAAATATCTCTCCTGATTGTTGGCACTTGACAATCACCTTACCTGAATTTTACTCAGGTGTAACTAAAGTCTGATTTAAGGGTTGTTTATATTTCACATCATTAATCAGAATCTGCAAAGTAACTCAAATAAGTGTAGTGGAGTAAAAATACCAGTTTAACCTCTGAATTGTAGTGGAGTAGAATTACAAAGTAACAATGAGCTGTCATGTGGGTATATATTAATGCTATATATTAATGCTGCGCATTATGGACAGCGATTTTCACCCATTTATTAATTATATGTTTTACATTTGATAACACCAATGTGTTTAATACTGGCAACTTCTAATTGTGGGAAAAACGAAAACGTTCAGTAGAGACGTCCCATAGAACATTTTGCGAAACACAATGGTGTAGTGTGTAGTGTGTAGTTCTGGGGGGGGCGTTCGATTCCAGTTTTGGATAGTCTGGCGTGGTTTCGTTCCATTTCAAACAGCTGTTTGACGCTCGGCGTAACCTTGGCGCACAGCCACTCTAACATCCAATCCCAGACCTTGAAGATTAATCACAGGGACTGTAGTCCTAAACAATAGCTGGGGATTATGGGTAGTGTAGTGTCTTCGGCCATCCTAAACTCAAAATGTTGACAATCGCAATGATGCTCGAAATGTCCCTTATAGGCCTACGTCTGTTTCCGGTTATTTTTATTTTGAAAGCCCGAGATTATGGAATTAAACCAATAAATAAAAGCAAGGATAATTGTGTGTTATTGGTGAGTAAATAACAGTGTGTTATTTTGAAAAGAATAACAAATTAGAAGGAAAAAAAGATTTAAAAAATACAGATTTCAGTATCCTGAGGCTCTGAGCCCCATTTATTTTCCTCACAGACGGCAACACTAAAGGTCTAAAATAAAGACCTAAATGAATATTTGGGATGTTCTTGCCTTTAGATTCTCCCAATAAGTTCAAGTACAGAGGGTGACTTTGCTGTGAAAAAACACATTTCCTCCAAAAAAACGTTAGCAACCATGAATGTGTACACATTCATGAAGTAATCTTCGTCATAACTAGCAAACTAAACATCATGTACATCTACTGCACACATAATCAGAAATAACAACTCATATTAATCGCATAAAATGACATCAAAACGCATTTTAATGGCCAAATGAACCTTAAAATAGGCATTTTCCACCGAGAATAACACGAAGGTCGGCCATTGTTGTTGATCACGTGGTCTGGGAGCTGTTGCAGCGTCCATAGCAACCACCTTAGTAACCATGAATGTGTACACATTCATGAAGTAATCTTCGTCATAACTAGCAAACTAAACATCATGTACATCTACTGCACAAATAATCAGAAATAACAACTCATATTAATCGCATAATAATCGCTTTCCCAAGCCTTTTTACTTTCTTTTCTCTTCTTAATACAAATTCATTCACTACTACTTACATCTGATATTTAACCTCCTTCAGCCTATTTCAGCTGCAGAAACCATTCAACTATTACATTATTCAGCTATTTCAGGACATCAAGGCTATACATGTTGTTGTTTATACCTTTTTTAAACCTTTTCTTTTAAATATTAAGCTTTTTCTGCATTTTTGTAGCTTAAAGCAGCTACCATTCAGCTAATAACATATTCAGCTTTTTCTGCATTTTCAGCTAAATTCAGCCATAAATGTTCACAGTTTAAAGCATTCGTACGCATTTTCTGCAGGAAATGCAATTTCTAGTTCATTTTATATACATTTTATTACATTTTATTTGTATAATTAAATCGATTTTTTGTTTGTTTTATCTGAGTGTTCCAGGGTATTCTCTTAATACCTTGAAGGCCCTGTGTCAAGGAGAGACTCTGAGGCATGAACTCAATTGCACGACACAGATAGTGTTCTAAAAAAATAAAGACTTTACTGGAATTTAGCACAGTAATCAAAACAATGAAAACAAATATACTCTTTTGAGGAAAACTAGCAAGTGATCAATGACGTAGATCCGTGGGAAGTCCGTGAGGTCATCAGGAACGTGGGTCATAGTAAGACAACGAACTGACAATGAACAGGAGGAAGCTACCACAATATATACACAGGTAAAGGGGACACAGGTGGAAACAATCAGGGCGGGGAAAACAATCAAGGACGCAGGAGACAGAAGGGGGCGGGGAGCGTGGAGGCCTGAAATGAGAGGGATGATTAATTAAGGGAATAAACATAAAGCACAGGGCAAAGGGACATGACAAAACTAACATAAAGAATACACTTTCACTATTAGTTTCCTAGACATGACACCCTGACGGTTCGCCACTGGTGTGAGAGCAGTTAGCTGGCTAGTGATTCTCAAAGCTACAATATTTTTTGTGAACTGTGAGTCTGCAAGATACTGCTGCACTGTGGACCGATAAGTCCCAAGCCTGTTTTTCAGGTTTCAGGCTCGAAAATGACATTCCCAGAACAAATGACCATATCTTCCCTTCTAAAAGGGTTAAATGAATAATCTTTTTTCTCATAGTAATGAGAAACCTGTGAGTTGGATGTAGAAAAGTCAGAATCTATATAGATGTTTTTTTATTTGAAAGAAAATTCAGATTGAACATGGTAAAAAACTGTAAATTATAGTGTCCGTCCAAAAAACATTTTGTAGGCCTACTTATAGTGAAAACTAACCTTGGATGATGGGTTAGTAGACTAAAAGCTTTAGGAATCCAAAGTACAACATATAATAAGTACCCTGTATCAAGATTGATGCAAAACAAATGATATTTGACCTTTTTAGACAGATTTAGCAAAATAACCCTCTTCTGGGGCCATTTGGGTGGATTTTCCTTATCTCTGGCCCCCCTTGCTCGATTCACATCTCTTTCTGACCGTTAGAGCCAATAGAATCGAAGGGAAATCGTCCCGCACACACTCATGTTAAAAAAAAAGTTGCGTCTTCGCGCATGCAATCTTTCTACAGAGCGTAGGAATTGCAGTTTTATTGCTTATGGATTATCAGAACATTTCAAAGGGGACACAGTCACATTGGATATTAACCTATGGATTAACTACAGAATCGTTTTTATCGTTTTAATGCCATTGAAGACCAGTTTTGACCAGACAAAACCAAGGTAAGCCATGTTAGCGTTTTAGGCTACCTAGCGCCACATGTTTTGATGTACGTTTTTGTTGATAACGTTGCGAGTTTGTATCTTTCAGTGTTGAGGTGGGCACCGTTAGAGTATGTGTCTTTATGATCATAAACGATGTGTTGGATGTGCAGCTAGGATAAGGGAGCTAGGAGTGATTTTCGGTGCAGTAATAGGTTAGCATTTTTCGCTCGGGGCTAATTCAGAGGGTCAGTGTTAGCATTGTGTGTTTTTTTTGAAAAAAAAAATGAAAAAGATCAGTTAAATTAGTTTTTCCCGTTATATGGATATAAAATATTCATAGTTTATTAAATATTAAGGTTCCTTAGACGTTGTTTCATGCAAATGACGCGATTTCGGCCCCGGAACCGGGTCCGTGGGGCTTAAGAGGTTGATCACATTTATTGATCTGCATGCCATCAGTACAAGTCCAAGGTCTGTATTATTCAATATCTGTTATCTAAACCTTTAAATTATAAAAGGTTAAGAATACAATAATATTAACGACACAACGTTATCTCTAGCCTACATTTTTTAATTGACAACTCAGCAATGGTCATGAGCCAATAATAACTTTAAACAAAATATTTTAACATTTTGGGAAATATGCTCATTTGCTTTAAGAGTGAAATAAACACATGCACACTGATTGGTCTGATCAGCCCCTAGTTTTGCTGCTATAGGCTTAGACTGTCGGGGGACACCTTACTTCTTCTTCTGAGCAGTGGCGAACCGTGTCTATCACAACTGGACCTTCTGTAGACACACACACCCCGCCGTAATAATGTCCGTCTTTTCACTGAATTGTCGTCTTGAAAAGGGTTCTCACAACAATTCCGCAACAACATCATCTTCACCTGTTGCACTTGCCATTTCAACGTTAAAAAAATAAATAAAACGCCATATGAATTGCTTCGTCGCATTCATCGATCCTCTGTCTTGAGCCAGTGAACTACCGGGCCTTCTAGAGTACCCTGGAACCGAGGGAAACTCTGAAAGAATACGCCCATTGGCTACAAATCAATATATGATTGGTTGATCAAACTGTCAATCCAAACGTACACTCTCATTCAGTGCAACGGCCAGGGCATTCTATTAAGGATATAGAATACCTTGTTGAAGGATATTCTACCCAGAGAACCAATAACTAGATCTGATTGGTTGCTTTCTTTTCTAACACAAAACCACTGAAATGCGTAGTGCATGGTCCGAGAAGGACAAAAAATAAACGTAACACTGTAATATTACAGATCAACAAACACAGACACGATTATCATTTATTCATTTTATATACATTTTAGTTATATAATTAAATCAATTTTTTGTTTGTTTTATTCTCGGAATACCTTGAAGGCCCAGACGGTTCGCCACTGCTCCTGAGTAGTGGATCCTGAGTCATGACTCCTGGATCCTGAGTCCTGAGTACTGAGTCCTGGATCCTGAGTCCTGCATCCTGAGTCCTGGATCATTGGTCCTGGATCCTGAGTCCTGGAGCCTGAGTCCTGGATCCTGAGTCCTGGATCCTCAGTCCTGGATCCTGAATCCTTAGTCCTGGACTTCGAGTTGTGGCTGAACCAGTCACTGTGGTCCTGCCTGACTCTCACTATACTACTTCCCTGATGGCTCCCACAAGATTATTGACATCCTCGTGGATTCATCTTCTTATTATAGACACATGCATTTCCAAACATTTGGTCTACCTATGTTGTAAATGTATTATCTTTTCAATTTACACACCATCTATTGCACGTCTTTCCGTCCTGGGAGAGGGATCCTCCTCTGTTGCTCTCCCAGAGGTCTCTTCTATTTCTCCCCATTAACTGTGGGGTTTCTTGTCCGATGTGAGGGTCCAAGGACAGAGGGGGTCGTATTCGTATTCATATTCTGTACAAATATGAATAAGAATACTCTGAACCAGCGGTAGCTCTTTATTGGACTTCTTTGGAAGTCATGGATTGGCCATAACAAACACTCTATTGGAACATATATTATAATGGTACCAGAGTACCGTAGGCAGAAGGTTGATGATCGATTTGTTATGGTATCATCGGACCTGAGGCCGTTGGTCAAATCCACCCTCAATGATAGAGGGAGGGCAGGAGAATGATGGGGAATCAACTTCAATCTCCTTGGAGGAGGTCACTGAGGTAGTTAAACAACTGCACAGTGATAAAGCCCCCAGGGGTTGATGCTCAGAAATGCTAAAGGCTCTGTGTATTGAGGGACTGTCATGGATGACACGTCTCATCAACATTGCATATAATTTGTGGGCTGTACCAAAGGACTGTCAGACTGGGGCGGTGGTTTCCCTGTTCAAAAAGGGGGAGCAAAGGGAATCACATTTCTCAGACTCAGAAAGTTGAGTCGAAGGGGCTGGATACAAGTGTCCGGCTGATAGTTGATTTGTAAACAAAGGTTACGGTTTTGTCCTCTGTGCTGGCAGGATGCTACCAAACCTAGAACCCTCAAGGGATACCTTATCTTAAAAACAGTGCTTCTAGATGAACCTCCTATACATATTTGAAAGATGTACTAAAAACTGCTCCTGCAGCATGCAATGTGTTTACATTTGGGGACATGTGTGAGTGTGTGTAATGTTTGTGAATGTGAGCGTGTGTGAGCCTGTGTGCATGTGAGATAGCTTTTCGGCTGAGTAAAAGTAATTCTCCTTGATTCGTTCCCAGTCACACATCCAAATGAGTTTGGATGAGAAACACAGCAGGGGGTCTGATGGCCTCCTGAAATTCAAGGCACTATTTCTCTGCATGATTCCATGCAGAGAAATAGTGCCTTGAATTTGTTGAATGTGCAATGAACTTATGCATTGTAGATGTGAAGTTGATATTGAAAAAAACCCTGAAAATTGGAGTCAAAAGAAATGGGAAGGTCCTGCGGTGATTTAAAAATGTGTCATGCTGCAGTGTCTTCAGTTTGGTGTCTCATCAGATCTGAATAAGTCTGGATCTGGGTTTACAATATTTCCAAAGCAACTTCTATGACAATTGCTTTAGCTTAAACTTGACGGTTACACCATTGTGTTTCTGGGACAGATCTGCGTATTGTGTTCAGAAGAGAAGCAAGACACACCCCATTAATATTAACACATGCTAAATTAAAGCTGAATACATAAATGTTCATGTTAACAATGGATCCCATGGAAAATTGTAATCCTAATTGTAGCAACCGTGTACAGGCATAGTATGAGATTGATCACACTATCACAATGTAACATCAATCTGTATCTGTCTTTAAAAAGTGCTTATGGCAGCAGTTTTCAAGCAAATATTTAAAAGCTTGAATACATGAAATGCCTGGGGACTTCTCGTCAATTCTACTCTTAAACGCATTTCATATTTTTGTAATGTCGCTGTGTTTTTCATATGTTATCTATTATATCTTAAATTAAAATACTGTTTGACCATTTAGTAATAAGGATTGGAATGTTTAGTTTTGGGGTCTTTGGTTTGTGTAAGGTGTTTTTTATACTTTTTATTTTATTTTATTTGAGGCAACTTTGACAACAACCCTGACGAAAACAAAAGTAGGGCAGACATAAAAAGAGACGTTCTATCTCACACAGGCTCCGCCCTCTACTGGACTCTATGGGTACTACTCTTCATCAATGATACGCAAACGTTCACACACTGAATTTGCATGAACGTAGCCGGCCAATCAGGGCGAGCCTACCTGAATGCGCGCAGGCTGCACAGTATATATATATATATTATTCACTACTTCACTTTTTTTAAACAATTTTTTCTTTTTGTATTTACTTTTTTAATATTTACTTGCACTATATATATTTTTTTTCCCTGTTTTTCTGTATTATTGTGTTGCACTGTTGGAGAAGCCTGTGACCTAAGATTTTCATCAACATAACTACTCTGTAGCTATGTTCGTATGACAAATAAAGAACCTTGAACCTTGAATAAGGCAGCTACACCTCCTGACTGTCATCCTTTTCTCTTCAGCGAGCAGGACAACACCTGAGAAAAGCATACAAAAAAAAGAGTCGCCACTGCAGGAAACCCGGGCCTGTCCCTCATGACGCCGATCCCCATCAGCTCTGTTTCGAGTGCCTGGGACCAGACCACGCCGAAGACGAGCTTGAGGTGGTGGACGTGGGAGACCAGGATATGGCCGAGGCGACGCTACCAACGTTCGCCATCGCAGCCTTGCGGGTTATGGCTCCGTTTGCTGAGGAGGAAGAAGATGACTTTGCCTCATCGGTGTCTGGCACTTCCGGGTCCGGAATCCGGGGAAGTCCGCTGCACATGTCTGCCCGCCAGGACTTCCCCCTGGGGATGGCCATCGCGGCAGAACGTGTCGAACTACCACTTCCCCCACCACTACTGCCGAAGCCGGTAAGCCGGTTACGGTTTGGCCCGCCCGGCGCAACCGGTTTTCGTCTCGCCCCTGTTGCCAGATATCTGGCAGTGTGTAGAGGCGTCGTGGCAACAGTCACTGAAAGCGAGAGCTCCGGTGGCAGGAATGGTAGGTATTCTGAGGGTGCGGGGCCGCGCGGAGACCTCATATCCCGGCGTGCCCCCCCTCGATGAGAGCCTGGCAACACATCTGCTCCCACAGGCAGCAGACTGGGTGGAGAACATCTGCCCTGCTGCCGCGTGACGAGGCAGATGCAAATAACACGGTTGTGTTGGGCGTCTTGCCCCACCTCACCGGATCAGAGCGATTATTTGGCCAAATTAATATCCTGGTTCACAGTGTGGCCGCCGCTGCTTGCCGTGTGATGTCCCTGGCCACAGTGCTATCACGCCACGTGGCACTTTCCAAAAAAAAGACCGTGATGATCTCCTGAGAACCCCTGTGTCTACGGAAGGGCTCTTTGGATCGATTTCCTCGGTCACGTGGATGAGGGGAAGTCGCAGCTTAACCGTCCCCAGCTGACCCAGAAAGCAACGCAGGTTCTGGCCCAGGCTCTCGTCATCTCATGCCTAGACTACTGCAACTCCCTCCTGGCTGGTCTACCTGCATGTGCCATCCGACCTCTGCAGCTCATCCAGAATGCAGCGGCTCGTCTGGTCTTCAACCTTCCTAAATTCTCCCACACCACGCCGCTCCTCCGCTCCCTCCACTGGCTTCCGGTAACTGCTAGAATCCACTTCAAGACAATGGTACTTGCGTACCATGCTGCGAATGGATCTGGCCCTTCCTACATCCAGGACATGGTTAAACCGTACACCCCAGCACGTGCACTCTGCTCTGCATCAACCAAACGGCTCGCTGCACCCGCGCTGCCTAGGGGACCCAAGTTCCCATCGGCAAAAACACGTGGGTTTGCTATCCTGGCTCCTAAATGGTGGAATGAGCTCCCCATTGACATCAGGACAGCAGATAGCTTACACACCTTCCGGCGCAGACTGAAAACTCATCTCTTTCGACTCCACTTTGAGCAATAGAACTATTAACAAAGCACTTATATACTAATAAAGGGCTGGCTTATCTAAAGCCAGTTGAGTAGCACTTTAAATGTTTTTGCTCTATGAAACCTGATGTACTTATATGATTCTGTTTTCTTCAAGTTTGTATTTTGTTGGTCGAACGCACTTATTGTACGTCGCTTTGGATAAAAGTGTCAGCTAAATGCAATGTAATGTAATGTATGCTGCTTCTTGCTCATCCTCAAAGGGGAGAATGTAGCGCCATTGTGAAACACTGCTGTAACTCCAGTATAGGAGGCAGCGGGTGTGCGCGCTCACGTGAGTGTAATAAACCACAGGAAGTGCCGTCCAGGCACTGTGCGCGTTCAGTAACACTATAGCCGGCGTGTTGCTGTCAGAAAACACACCTCACCTGGTATAGTGGCTCTGATTAAATGCATTTCACCGTTAATGTGAAACACAGCGTTAATACGAAGGCGTGCGGCCACGCGAGAGTGGCCGCGGTGCGTTCAAGGACCTCCGCGGAGTCTCGGCCCTTTTCATGTCGGAGCTGCAGCTCCAGAGCTGCTTGCATGTCCCCTAACACAGTTTTATGGGGAATGGAAGCTCAGCTGTGTACTGACAGAATGGGTGGACAGGACACTGGGACTGGGTTACTCACTCCAGTTCTGCAGCGTCCCTCCTCCATTCAGGGGTGTAAGAGAGGTAAATCTATCATCCCAGGAGGAGATAGGTTTCCTTTCAACAGAAATTAAGGCCCTGTTGCAAAAACAGGCTGTCTGTCGTGCACTCTCAGAAAGAGAAAGCGCCCCCACGAGAGTTGGCCATGGTGCATTCAAGGACCTCCACAGGGGCTCTGAGCTTTCCATGTTGGTTCCCCATGGGCCAATCTTCCTTTTTTGGAAGGTTTGGCGGCGGAGAGGGCCACCAGAGAGTACCACAGCTTCTTAGCTGCGGCTCCACAGCTGCTTGCATGTCCCCTAAAACACAGTTTTATGGGGAATGGAAGCTCAGCTGTTTACTGACAGAATGGGTGGACAGGACACTAGGACTGGGTTACTCACTCCAGGTCTGCAGCGTCCCTCCTCCATTCAGGTAAGAGAGGCAAATCATGCAGACCTTGGGTCTCATGGCAGCTGCTCACCACGTGCGTCACCTACAGAGGTGGTTTGCCAGCCTTCGTTTAGATCCAAAGAAGCACAAAGAACGTCTGATAGATAGATCTTTAATTTGTCATTGTACAGGTACAACGAAATTACAATGAACTAAAGGTGCCAACACGCAACAACAAGACAATATGAAAACAACAAGACAACATAAAAACAAGAAATGGGACTTAAAAAAATGACCATCCCCCCTTCAGTGGAGGAGAACCTCCGATGCTGGGGGTAAGAAACATTTGCTGAAGGGGAGGGACCCGCCTAAAGACAAAAGCTATAGGTGGTGGCTGGCCTCTGACAGAGACCCGGCACATCAACCTTCTCAAGCTACAGGCAGTAGTACTGGTTATACAGCACTTCAAACCCTTACTACAGGCAAAACATTTGCTGGTGAGGCACAACAACCACTGTGGCTTACATCAACAGGCAGGACGGAGTCAGCTCCGCCGCCTTGTTGAGCGCAGCGGAGAACCTGTAGTTGTGGGCCTCAGAGAATGTTTTTATCTCTAAAGGCCCCCCACATTCCGGGACTGGAGAACAGGGCGGCTGGCCTCATGTCAAGAGACGGGCCCCTGCCAGACGAATGATGGTTCTTCCGGGCTCGGCAGGACAGGTGCACCCTTGGGGGTAGACACGTTTGCACATGAGCCATGGCCAAGATAGCTGCTCTACGCATTTCCACCGCTGCGTCTCATTCTCCCACTCCTGGAGAGGGTGAGACGAGAACAGTTGTCGGTCATTCTGGTAGCCCCAGGTCGCCGCTCGGCGCCGTGGTATGCAGAAGTTACACAAATGATGGTGGGCCAGCCCTGGACAGTTCCTCAGTTCTGGGGGGCGCTGTCTCAGGGAGCAGGTGCAATAGGGGCTTTACCCACTCTGGGCCAACCTCTCCAGGCTTGGCTCCTGAGAGGGACAGGCTGAGAAGGGGTGGACTGTCTGACAATGTTATACAGACTATCCAGGCAGCAAGAGTGGGATCCACCATAGCCTGTTACAGGACGAAGTGGTTGGGATTCCAACGTTGGTGCGAGGAAGGGAGTCTAAGGCAAGGCAAGTTTATTTATATAGCACCTTTCAACACAAGGCAATTCAAGGTGCTTTACAAAAATGAAAGACATTCAGATAAAGGCATTTCAAAACAGTAAAAGATAATAAAAGAAACATTAAAAGAAAAAATACATGAATAAAATACATGAGTAAAAAGTTACAGTGCAGTTTAAGATATGAATAGTTCACACAGAAGTTTCACTTTACTGATGAACACAACGGCTCAGTTTCAATTAAAAGCAGCGACAAAAAGAAAAGTCTTCAGCCTGGATTTAAAAGTAGTCAGAGTTGTAGCGGACCTGCAGGTTTCTGGGAGTTTGTTCCAGATATTTGGAGCATAATAACTGAACGCTGCTTCTCCATGTTTAGTTCTGACTCTGGGGACAGAAAGCTGACCAGTCCCTGAAGACCTGAGAGATCTGGATGGTTCATAATTTAGCAGGAGGTCAGTAATGTATTTTGGGCCTAAACCATTCAGTGCTTTATAAACCAGCAGCAGTATTTAGAAATCTATTCTTTGACACACAGGAAGCCAGTGTAAAGACTTCAGAACAGGAGTGATGTGATCCACTTTCTTAGTGTTAGTGAGGACTCGAGCAGCGGCGTTCTGAATCAGCTGCAGCTTCCTAATATATTTTTTAGTGAGACCTGTGAAGACACCATTGCAGTAGTCCAGTCTACTGAAGATAAAAGCATGGACAAGTTTTTCCAAATCCTGCTGTGACATTAGTCTTTTAATCCTAGATATATTCTTTAGGTGATAGTAGACTGATTTAGTAACAGTTTTAATGTGACTGTTGAAACTCAGGTCAGAGTCCATGACTACACCTAGATTTCTGGCTTTATCTGTTGTTTTGAACATTGTAGGCTGAAGTTCAGCGCTAACTTTTATACGTTCTGCCTTGGCTCCAAAAACCATTACCTCAGTTTTATCTTTGTTTAATTGGAGAAAGTTCTGACACATCCAGTCATTGATTTGTTCAATGCACTTACTCAGTGTTTTAACTGAAGAATAGTCTCCTGGTGAAATGGTAATGTAAATTTGTGTGTCATCTGCATAGCTATGGTAACTTATTTTGTTGTTTTTCATTATCTGAGCCAGTGGTAGCATGTAGATGTTAAAGAGAAGAGGCCCCAAGATGGAGCCTTGAGGAACCCCACATGTCATATTTGTCAACTCAGATTTGTATTTACCTATAGAAACAAAGTTGTTTCTGTCCTTTAAGTAGGATTCAAACCAATTTAGAACTGTTTCCGAAAGTCCCACCCAGTTTTCCAGTCGGTCTAGTAATATGTTGTGGTCAACAGTGTCAAACGCAGCACTGAGATCAAATAATACTAACACTGAAGTTCTGCCACTGTCTGTGTTTAAGTGGATGTCATTGAAGACCTTTACAAGAGCAGTCGCAGTGCTGTGGTTTGGACGAAATCCTGACTGGAACACATCGAAACAGTTATTTAAATGCAAGAAATTACTCAACTGTTGAAAGACTACTTTTTCTTTGATTTTACCTAGAAATGGGAGGTTTGATATGGCCCTGTAATTGTTCATTACTGAAGCGTCTAGATCAGTGGTCACCAACCTTTTTAAGGCCAAGATCACCGACCTCGGCCTAGGTGAAAGGCGAGATCTACCTATTGCAGAATTGAGTGATAAAGACAGCCCAGACAGTGCTTCCAATTTGAGGCCTTTTATAGGCTAATTGCATCTGAATTACTGTTACAATGAAGGCTCCATAATCAGCTCACGGCATATAGGCAGGGGTAAAGTGCTATTTTTTATGAGTGGGGGGCGGACCTCACCTCCTCTAGGGGGGTCTTCACCTCCTCTAGCGGGGACTTCACCTCCTCTAGGGGGGTCCGGGGGACGTTCCCCCGGGAAGATTTTTTTTAAATATTGAAGTTAAAAGCATCAATCTGGTGCACTTTGAGAGCAACATGAAGAGATCTATGGATACCTCTCTCAGCACCCATATGGAACAAAACTGTAAACAGATTTTCTTTTTCTTTATGGATATTTTACAAATCACTCCCCTTTTAAACTGTATTCTTGTTTTACTGCCATATAGTATTTCATACCTGTTTTTCATTTATTCTCTTATTGTTTGTATAACTATTAGGGATGCATGAAATTGGTTTTTTGAAACCGATACCGATAACTTCCTGCTTCTCAAGACCGATACCGATAACCGATAATAATATAATATATATATATATTAAATGTACCTGTAGTTTTTGCACACCTGGTGGTAAAAAAAAGACTAGTAGTGAGCAAATGACATGAGCATTACTACTATGAACAAAACAAAGCCAAGAACAGTTTTGATTGTGCAGCTGGCTTTGGATTCGCCGCTAGTTTAGCAGCGCAGGCGTCTTCGTACGCTTTTAACACACCATCGTAGCGATGGCGATGTTTCAGGTGACTAATCAGGTTGGAAGTATTATAGCTCGTTGCCTTTTTCTCTCCTCGTGGAACTTCTGCATTGCATTTGTTAATACAAATAGCAAGCGAACTATCTAACTCTGAAACTTTGAAATAGTCCCATACTACCGACGACATGTTTGTTTACTGTCCTGGCTTCACGGCCGCACAACATTTACGTCACAGCCAAGCATGAGTTCGGGAGCGCTGGATTAGTGAAGAACTCCCCTCTTCCTAAACCACTAATACCACAGTACTGGCAAAACGGGAGGAGCCGAGTGAAAAACAAGCGCCCCTCATCCCAATCCACCCACACCGCAGTATTTATTTCTTTTTTTTTACCCAAAAAATATATTGTATATTATCGGGGCTATTAATACTTTTATCGGGTTTATCGGGATGACGTCATAATTCCTAATATCGGACCGATAAAGGACCACCACTAATAACTATAATGATCATATGAAGGTGTGCCGCGGAAATAATCTTTTGAATAATTTGTGACAAAACCGTTCTAAACCCTCAGAGAGTCCTTTAGCTCACCTGAGCCCCTCAGTCTGACAGGAGAGGACTCTCCTCCAGCTTGTTGTGGAACAAACAGCTCCTTATGTCCGTTAGTGCAGCTAGCTAACCAGATGCTAACATCACGGTCCCCGCTAGCACCGGTCCCTCTCTCTCCCCTCTCTCCCTCTCTCTCTATCACACTAAATGCATTATTGCCACACACACACAGAGCCGAGTTTGAATGACACAAGCGCATGTGTATTTCCATGCAACTCTCTGATTGGTCTGGTGACTTGCCTCTGTCACTGAACACGGGAAATTGCAGTCCTGCCGTCCTCTCTTGTGTCATGATGAGGTTCACGTAAAGCAGGGTTAATGTATTATATTATTGAGGTGTCTCAAATATACGTCAATCAAGTGGCACATGCTAACGGTGTGGTGGATGATGAGTTCATCTAGTGGCCAGTAGGAGCAGGCTGCAGAAGGGAGCAATTTCCATAGACCCCCATGTTAAAATGCCCAACTTTACAGCAGAAATAAACATGTTTACATCGTGGTTAAAAAAACCATATTCTCTGTATAGTTAGATTCCCCCTTCATGACTACTGTGTGGGGGGTGAATTTTTTCTCAACTCATCTGTTTAATTAATATTAAGCTTTAAAGTTATGCATAAATTAGGGCGTGGTCACTTTGATGGACACGTACATGCCTCACTGTCAGCTAACAGCAACTTGTCCACTCTGCTAGGCTACAACCATAAAGGCTACAACGTTAGTTAGTTGTAGTTACTGTACTTGACCCTTTAGCCGTGTTCGTGGTGATTGTGCCTTTTAGGGAATATTGTTACAAATACCAAACAATTAAAATGTTGTGCTGTGCGCTTGAATGTACTAACAGAACTTCCAAGAAGTCTAAAATGATAATATTATACATGTTAACCCGTTCGCAGGTGTTTGTGTGCTTGGTAGCTTATTAGCCAGCTAAGGACGTAACCCTTTATACATACATATACATTTTAGTTTATGATTCAGCCTTGGGTAAGACTTTTATAGTCTATGGCTATGACGCCCATAATGCTAAACGGGAGCAAATGTTAATAGGGGACCCAATTATCCCAGTGGTGGCCGCCGGAGCTAACGGAGCCGCAGGGGGCTAGCTCCAGCCGGCGTCCCGGAGCTAGCTGCGGCTCCGTTAGGTCCGGGCGGTGGAATCCGTCTTTTCTTAACGTGTGAATGACAAGCAGGGGTAGACATTAAGGGTAAAAATCTACTGGCCCCACCATTGTAACCACTGGCCCAAGAGAATTCGTCCAAAAAAATCGACTCTAATAATGAAGAAAATGAACACATTTGTTGCAATAGTAATTTATTTACAAACTACATTACTACTATACTACAACATTTCAATCGTCAGTTCTTCCTCATTTTCCTCCTCGGTCGGTTGATTTTGCCGTCCTCCTGATGACCAGGCTGTAAATCCTGGACGTCTGGCTCTTGACCCCGACTGCCACCTCTGCAAAACAGCTCTCTTAGCATCAAAGGTATCCAGACTAGGCCCTTCAATGGTCAGGAACATGAGACGAGTGAGATTTTGGGTCGACAATGAGGACCTCCAGTCGCTCTTCACCCTCTTCATGCAAGAGAAGCCTCTCTCACATGCTGCGGTACTGATAGCCATTGTTAGGTAGATCTGGGTAAAGATGCCTAGGTTCTTAAACTTGGTCTGTAGATCACCTCTCTTGAGTATTTCCAGGAGAGTGTCTCTGAGGGGCCCATTCCGCATTCTTGCCCAGATTTTATAGAGCCTGTACTCTCCCAACACCTCAGTAACTGTGGTCCCCTCACGCACCAGGATGCTCTGGTAATGGTGGCACAGGGACTCAATATTTGCTCGTCCATGGAGGACAAAGGCTTCTTTGGACTCATCTGAGTTGTTCAGTTTTGGCCACACATTATGATCAAGAGCTGAGAATGTTTGCACAATGCTCTCGGTAGACAGCAGGTCTCCCAGACGGCTCTCAATATGTTTGGTAAGCATGTCTGTAATTTTCTTCCTGTCTGTAGCCAGTGTGTCTGTGGTGGTGTTTTTGATCTCTACCCCTCTATAGGTGCCATTCATTGCATCAGCCAACATCTTCCTTTGCTGCTCTCCGGGCTCCAGACACAGCTCTGTAAGGCCATTGAGGCAGGCCTCAATGTACTGCACTGCCTCCCCTGGAGTCAGACTATCCTGCTGAAACTGGAGGCTCAGTGCCTTGAGAAAGTCCAGTGTATCCAGCAGGAAGTGCATGAACTGGACATTGGTGTGGCTTTTGAGGTAGTGGAGGATGTTCTTTGCCCTTCCCATCACTCCAGGTGAAGGTCGGGTTGTCCTCTCTGGGCTGACCTGGTCCTCAAAGTGGGCCACAAAGATTGCATAGCTATTACACAGGATCTGTGTTGCCTTGTGGATGTAGGGCAACCACCTGGACCCCGTCAGGTTTGTAGGCTGGAGGACCTTCTCCTCCATTGCATCTGCCAGCATCCTCAGCTCCCTCAGTGCCTTTGGAGAGTAGTGGTATTGCTGATGCAAATATTGCAGCACCTCCTGCAGCTGCTTCAGCCTCTGATTCTCTTTTATTGAATCCACCAGACCTAATTTCAGCCTGTGTGCCACACAGTGTATAGCAAGCAGGTGTCCAATCTCTTCCTTCAGCTTTGCAGCCACACCATTCCTCTTCCCCAAATTGACAGCCGCACCATCAGCGCATAGGAAAACCACCTTTTCCTTCCAGTTATCCAGACCTGCTTTTTCAAACACTGTCTGTACTGCAGAAAGTACACCATCTGCATGTGCGTGTTTGATATCCTCAATGCCAAGGAAGGACTGAACCACTCCTCTCTCCTTTTTGAAGAACTTGACATAGACAATCTCATTCTCAAGGTTCCCAGTATCAGTTGCCCCGTCAATCATCACACTGATATAGCCTGCATTCTTTAGGTCAGAAAGCAGTTGCTCCCTCTCCACACTGTAGATATCAATTGTGAATCTGAAGGTAAAAAAAGGGAATTTCATTAATAATGAAGGAATTGTAAAAAGTTAATTAAATAGTAAATTTGGAATGTACAGTATTAATGTATTTGTGATTCTCACCTTAAACATGCCTTGTCTGACAAGTAACAATTGGTCATGTTGGAGCCAGTCCTACTGTTGAGCTGCACCAGGTTCGGAAAGTCAGTAAATGGCTTTTCTTTCTTGACAACATAGTACGCTGTATGAAACATATTCTCCATTTTATCCTGGAAACCTGCATCTATTTCACCATTAACATGAATCCCAGCTAACACAGCGGGTTTTTCGATTGCTGCCTTCTGCCTCCTCACACACACCTGGTGTGAGGTGCTTTTTTCATGCGGGTCAAACCCTGTGGAGCGTTCTGCTACCTGGCCCTTGAAGAGTGGAGAGTCCCTAAACAAGCAAAACAATCTGCTGCTTAAATATCATATGTAAATAGCCACTAGCTAGCCACTAACTAGCTAGGCCTACTATACATTTCTATAAAGCAATTGTTCATATTTGGTTTATTAAAATAATTATATTGTGGTCATTTTTAGAATAAAATAAAAAGGAGGGTGACACTATGGTATGAGTATTATTATGTGTATAATGCGCTTTCTGCCTTCCTGTCATTATCAGGAGTTAGACATGTAATGGCTATAATATATTAGCCTCTAGCCTTCCTTGTCCTAAACTGCTGGGACATTTCCCTATAGCGAATATACCATAATATTTTCTACTCTTCACTTACTTGTCAGCATAGGTCGGCATTGATGTACAGAGCCGAGAGAAGACCTTGTTTATATTGGCATCATATTCAAGCCAACTCCAACGATCAAGCCAGTGTGCCTAAAACTTTCTCTCCCTCTTCTTCTTCTCGTACTCCCTGTCACTCTCCTTTAACTCCTCCGGTGACTTTCTTTTATTTAAGGACTGTTTTTTGCCCGGCGCTTGGCCGGTTACTGGTGGTTTTAAAAACATTTTGCCGAATGGTTAGGTGGCGCGAAAGTCTGTAATGTGCGCGTGCACGGGCCTACTCTCGCTGCACGCGAACGAGAGCCTGCTCGCACTGCACTCTACTCCGCAACAAACAGCTGCAGAGTAGAGCGCGATGTTGTAGCGTTAATAAACGGAACAATCTAACAAAATTGCTTGTCAAAATACCAATATCACAGAACAATGTGAATGTATGTCTTACTGTTTTTAGTGGCCCGAGCGGGCAAGTGGAAAGTACGTTATGCTGGCCCGGGGTGTCTAAATAGTGCCTCCGGGCCAGCGGGCCAATTATAATGTCGAGCCCTGACAAGCATTAAGAATAACAAAATATAGCTAATTCTCTTGCAGATTGTCTCATTTGATTATGAATGTAACGTTTATATAGGGGAACTACACTGTTAGCAGTAACTTGGTATGCATGTATTTCATGTTAGCTTAGCTTCTTAGCCTGAGCTTGCTCTGTTTACTTCCAGTTCGGAGGCAGCAGGTCCCGCCTCGGCTCCGCCTCTTTGCCCTTATTTCGAGCAGGCGGGATTAGACTCTGACGTCACTGTCGAGCCGTTAGTGGCCGCCTACTAAGGGCTTCACGGCAACTCTGCAGATTTCTATGGGTGACGTCACGGACACTACGTCCATTTATATATACAGTCTATGGTTTACATCTAAAAACGTATTTTTCAAACATTATTATTTTAATTTTATTTTTATTTATTTATTTATTTTTTTTTTGTAACGGTCCGCGATCAACCCGCACCACACTCGTGATCGACCGTTCGATCACGATCGACTGGTTGGTAACCACTGGTCTAGATTATGCTTTTTTAAGAGTGGTTTAATGTATGGCGTTATATTTCTGCCTCTATCCTGAGCACGCAATGAAACATGTTGAGCATAGAAAATGCTATTGAGCGCGCACTTGAACATTTTTGAGCACAGAGAAATATATTTTCTCTCATAAAACTCCTGCTCCGTGCGCAAAATAGGTCAGCAATTTCCCATAGGTTGCTAGATGTATCTAACCCTTTCTCCTGTCTCCCTCTTTCAGCACAAGAACCCCAGGGGGATTCAATGGAGCCTGAAGACCTGCACTGAGACCCTCACCCTGCACCTGAGTCTCAACTCCCAGAGTTTAGCAAGCCTCTCCCTGTTCTTTATTTTGATTAAACAGACATTAAGCTTCCCAATGGTGTGGTCTTCGTTTTGTGAAAAATATGATTACCTCACATATGTTGTTGCTGTTGTTGTCTTTTGTGATGGTTAAATTGCTCCTGCTGACTTGAGCCAGCCATTCTTTCCTCCTCTCTCTGTCAGTGGGGAAACTTTCCATGTGTACTCCTTTCTCTGAGCGCTTGGAGCATCCCCAGGCAGCACAGCAAACCATGGGGGAGACTATATGCCAGGACAACATGGAGGAAAAGGCACAGACAAACTGCATGCATGCTATTCAATGTTTATTGAATTTCATTTATTTACAATGGATGTTCCTAAAACAACACATTTAACATCATCAACAACTTTCTGAGTCTCTCTGAACCACGTGACGATCAAGCATTTTGGACTTCCGCTGTCGCAACTCTTCTCTCTACATGGCGCTGGACCAGCCAATCAGAATTGACCTTCTCGAGTTCTCCGATTGGTTGGTTTTGTGGCACATTTGTAACGCTGTGACAACTTGAGCGAGCGCAGGCAAAGCTGAGCATGCACAGGCTGGAGAGAGAGAGCGAGCGGGAGAGAGAGAGCGCGTGCAGCGGTCTGCTTGCGCACGGAGCAGGAGTTTTATGAGAGAAAATATATTTCTCTGTGCTCAAAAATGTTCAAGTGCGCGCTCAATAGCCTTTTCTATGCTCAACATGTTTCATTGCGTGCTCAGGATAGAGGCACAAATATAACGCCACGTTTTCAGGGCCTGTGGAAAAACACCTGAGTGAAGAGACTTGTTTACTATATGAAGTAGATCTGAGGCCATGCAAGGCAAAACATTTTTGAAAAACCCTGTTGGAATAATATCAAGGCAGCAAGAGGAGGATTTCAGAAGTTGTATAATGTCCTCTAGGTTTTTATCATTAATCTGATGGATTTGTGTCATGATGTTTGAATTGATATTAGGTGGACATAGGGACAACACATTTGCTGTTCCTGATGCAGAGGCACTGACTGCTTGTCTGATTTTCTGAATTTTGTCAGTGAAGAAGGCAAATTCATTGCACTCCCTGGTGGATAGAAATTCAGAGGCTACTGACACTGGGGGGTTAGTTAGTCTGTCGACGGTAGAAAAACAAGGCACGTGCGTTGTTTTTGTTTTTGGCAATGATATCAGAGAAGAAAGACTTTTGGGCAAATTTCAATTCCAAATTATAAAGGCCAAGTCTCTCTTTATAGATTTCAAAGTGCACCTGGAGATTTGTTTTTCGCCACCTACGTTCAGCTTTTCGACATTCTCCTTTTTCTGTTTTCACGCTCATGGCCTTTCTCCATGGAGATATTTTCTTCCCAGTCACTTCCTTTACCTTAGTTGGAGCAATGGCATCTATAACATTTTTAATTTTTAAATTAAAATGATCTACTAGCTCATTTACTGAGATGTTAGCAGGGGCAAGTGTGGAAGAAAAATTCTGAGTAAACATTTCCCTAGTATTTTCAGTTAAATATCGCTTTGTGGTTACCTATTTTTGAACATTTTTGTGAACAGAAATAGAGCTCTCAAAGAAAACACAGGAATGATCAGAGAGTGCAACATCAGTCACCACAACCTTAGAGATATTCAGACCCTTTGAGATAATTAAGTCCAGAGTGTGCCCCTTATTGTGCGTGGGCTCCGTCACATGCTGAGTCAGTCCATAGTTATCAAGAACACAAAATAGTTCTTTAGCCCCTCTGTCCTGGGGGTTGTCAACATGGATGTTAAAATCACCAACAATGACTAGACGGTCAAAGTCAATACACACTAGCAGTTCAGTAAAGTCATCAAAAAAGCTTGCACAGTATTTGGGTGGTCTATAGATATTTAGGAACAGAGCTCGAGAGGAGCATTTCAGCTGAAGGGCCACATATTCAAAAGAAGCAAAGTTCCCATAAGATGTCTTCCTGCATTGAAGGGAATCATTGAACAGAATAGCAACTCCACCCCCTTTCTTATGCATTCTTTCCTGACTCATAAAACTAAAGTTGGGAGGGGTTGATTCGATAAGAACAGCTGCACTGTTATTTTGTTCAATCCAAGTTTCTGTTAAAAACATAAAATCGAGATTGTGCTCAGTGATAAAATCATTGATTAAAAATGTTTTTCCTGCCAAAGACCTGACATTTAATAAAGCTAGTTTAAATTTGTTAAACACACTATCAGTCTTGTTTTTTGTAACAAGCTGTGGCTGACATGGAATCACTGCTAAATTAGATAAACTCACACAAGCTTTTGAGCGCTTCCTGTTTCTAAACTGATTCACCGCTCTTAATCTATTACCTATCAACACATATATCGGCAAAGCTACTGGCAGGGAGGGCCCCGGCATGTCCTGGAAAGAGTTGAGAGTGCCATACGCCCTTGAGCCTGGACCTAGCATAATATATCAGTCAGTGTTTGCGTTTTTTACACACACATCCTTATCAGGCTTCAGAGACAGCAGTCTTGAAGGGGGGGAGGACGTTTTTGTTGGGATGATTGTGGTAAGCATGGTGACAGGGGTGTTGGTGCGCGTCCAGGGGGAGGAGGTGGTTGACCTAGGCACGGTGACGGAGACGGGGGAGGTGGTGCGCGTCTCTGCTTCGGTGATTTTGATGGGCGTCGTTGAGGAGCGGGGGTAAAGGACATGGTGCCAGCCCTGCGTATCGCCTTAGTTTGGTCATTGAACTCCAGGAAGGAATCAGTGCCAACCCTCTGTATCTCCTTCATGTGTTCAGCGATCTCCAGGAGGGTGGGCGAGGGTGAAAGGGTGAACGGAGAGTAGAGAGAGCTGTGGGGTGAAGGAAGAGTATCCTCAGAGGTGATAGGGGGGGGTGAAGGGCGGTGGAGACTCCTACATTTTTCTCCTATTATCAAGACATTCCTCAGGCGGGTGCAGTGATAGATTTTCAAGGTTTTCTGAGCGATGTGTTGTGTCTTTCTCTTGTTTTGATTCTAGTCTAGCGTCTCTGTCCGGTAAATTGGGCTCTATTCTATCCTATTTACATGCTCTACGCCTTTCAACAGCTGCGTCTCATTACCCACTCCTGGAGGGGGTGAGACGAGAACAGTTGTCGGTCATTCTGGTAGCCCCAGGTTGCCACTCGGCGCCGTGGTACACAGAAGTGACACAGATGATGGTTAGCCAGCCCTGGACAGTTCCTCAGTTCCGGGGGCGCTGTCTCAGGAAGCGGGTGCATTAGGGGCGTTACCCACTCTGGGCCAACCTCTCCAGGCTTGGCTCCTGAGAGGGACAGGCTGAGAAGGGGTGGACTGTCTGACAAAGTTATACAGACTATCCTGGCAGCAAGAGCGGGATCCACCACAGCCTGTTACAGGACAAAGTAGTTGGGATTCCTAAAGTTACTGGAACTGGTGCAGCCGGGCGATTGGTTCACAACGATCGACCTGAAGGACGCTTATTTTCATGTCGAAATTGCTAGAAAGCCAAAAACCAGGAAGTATTTGCGTTTTGCCTTCCAGGGGATAGCCTACGAGTACAACAGACTACCGTTCGGCTACTCCCTGTCCCCACACACGTTCAGAAAATGTGTGGCCACAGCGCTTCAGCCGCTTCGCGGCCATGGCATGAGGGTTATTTGATCTCAAACGACTTCATAGTCATGGCCAGGTCCAGGGAATGGGCAGATGTTCCACACAGCCCAATTGATCTTACACCTAACCAAGTTGGGGGTTTGCGGTCAATTGGAAGAAGAGCAGTCCCATACCTCACCAGCAGGTGGGGTATCTGAGGATTTTACTCAATGCAGCCCCCATCAAGAGCAAGGTGTACGCCCCATCGAGAAGGAGGGCAGGCTACGTGCCACTGTCAGAGAACAGACAGACGTCCCTGCTTCAGGCAGTTTGCAGACTGAACGTTGGTACGAGGAAAGGAGTCTACAGCCTCTGTCCGGTACATTGGGCTCTATTCTATCCTGTCTATAGCTACTGGTAGACAAGGGGCTTGCTCATGCCACAGTCAAGATGTATACAGCAGCCATCTCGTCCTGCCATGGGGGATTTGGTGGCAGACCAGTCTTTAGCCAACCGCTTATGAAGCGTTTTTTGCAGGGGGTCAGGAGACAGCGCCCAGTGGTGCATGTCTCCACCCCGCAATGGGATCTGCCATTGGTGCTCGAGGCTTTGGTTACAGAACCGTTTGAGCCCCTGGAGCTCTCCTCCCTGAAGGCGCTATCATTGAAAACAGCTTTGCTGCTTGCTCTGACTTCTGCCAAGAGAGTATGCGAGCTGACCGCTCTATCGGTGCACCCGAGTTGCATTTTGATTCGTGGTAACCGTAGCGGGGCGACACTCAGACCGAACTAGGGCTGCACGATATTGAAAAAAACTGACATTGCGGTTTTTTGTTCCCCTGCGATATATATTGCGGTTTTTTTAACCTGTTAAGCCCCAAGGTCCCGGCGGGTATATTTACTTTTTTTTTTTCACGACACTGTGTCTCAGGGGATCTTAATATTTAAGAAACTATTAATGTGTTATACCAGATTAACGGAAATAATCTCAGCTAACTGATGATACAAACCATTTTTACCAAAACAAAACACAAGTCTCATAAGAAACATCTAAATGACCCCTGAGTGAAAAATGCTAACGGACTTTGGCACAGAACTCAAGATAAAAGTACCCTTATTACTTATCGTAGCTGCACATACAAGATATCCGATTAAAGCTGAGGTTCCACAGATTATATAGGTATATAGTATCATCACTGAGTCATCCGAACTCGCGACAGGGGAAGACATCACAACACGTACCTTTACGGAGCTTCTAGGGGAGATGATCTCACCGTAACTGTCAATCTGATCAAAAGACGTGTTCAATGGCATTAAAACGAGAAAAAACGCGGCTGAATCGGTTAATCCATAGGTTTTTAACGTCTCTGTATAAAAAAATTATTTCTTTTATAATCCATAATTCAATTTTTATGTAAAAATCGCAGAGCAAAAGTTAGCTGCTAATGGTAGCCACCAGAATGGCTGCTGCTTCCGGTCTTGGCAGTGAGAGTGACGCGTAGCCAAAACTGGAAGCTGCATACACTCTGGTCCCAATAGAGATTGCCCTGAAAATTGCGCGCGGACGAAATGACGCACGAAGGGTTTGGGGGGCCTCCCCCTAGAAAATTTAGATTTTTGCAGGTCTTAGATGCTGTCTGGTTCTCTAGACTGAATTATAAGATGAACCACCACAATATTATATTGTACAATTTCAATTTTATTCTTCATTTCACTTGTTTGTTTGTTCTTGTTTGTGTTTGCTCGCTTGCATGCCCTGCATAGCTATAAGAAACACTTAAGTTGTTGGTCAAGAAGACACTTTCCATCTGATGAAGGCAAATGCCTTCCCAGATGGAAAAAAGTAGAAAACATTACATTCAGTTATAACTGCCAAAACAAACATTATTTACACTATTATGGCCCCTGTTAAAAATGTTTGTAATGTTATCTACTGTAAGTTGGTCGAACGAATGCCTCCTCATCCGGAAGCTAACCGAGCAGACCCGAGCAGCAGTCGAGAGGAGCCGAGCGCATCCGCGAAGCACACAAAATGGCGACGTCAGAGTTCCCGTTACCCGGCAAATCGAAATCTCTTCGGTCAAAATGTCCGGTCAAAATAATTTCCCTTTAGCGCAATAACGCTTCAGTTGCGCCACTTATGTGACAGACAAGAATAGTCAATTCTAATGTCTAACACTTAATGTGGAGAAAGAGATGTCCTGTATGGGTTGATTGTGCGTTGATCGGTTGGTAATGCCTCGGGGTTCCGGTGGGCATGTAAACAAATGCATAATGCTGCGCTATACTTTGTGGCCTCACCCGGTTGCATTGCGACACTTATTGTTTAGGTGTCTTTTAATAAGCAGGTAGTCATATCATTAGCTAGAACTAGCTGGATCTGATCGATATGGACATAAACGCAAGTGAAGTCTAATCTGACGAGAGAGAGAGATCAGCTGCTGCTGACGAGTCGACACGCAGCTCTGCATGATCACATGCAGCGGTGAGCGGACAAAACACACACTTCAGGTTAGAATATCACACGTAGCTATTTTAATTACCTCTCAAACTACCTAAACTAGTTATAGATATGTTTAGTTTTACTGTCGGGTCACTCATTACTGGATCCGCGAGCTGCATGATACTGGCATAATAGATTGCCCGAGCTAAATACTAGATGGCCCCGGGCCATCGGGCAGTCGTTAATGTCGAGCCCTGGACAAAGGAGTCCTGCGGGAGTCACGAGGGAGGCAAATCCTACTTTGATTGAGCCAAGTATCGCTGGTGTTTTATTTGGTTGTTTAGCCCCTCATGCTATAATCATGTGTATTTTCTCCATTCCTGTTTATGTGTCTTTTTGCAATTATCACTGGCTCTGTGTATCTCCTAATCGATATAACCGGCCTGCTCTCGTCTATCCCACATGCTCCACTGAGATCCCACATGTAGTTTCAGACGGCCTGTGGAACTGCCAGTCAGCTGTTCCTAAGGCTGACTTCATCTCTGGCTACGCCTCCCTGCAGTCTCTGGATTTCCTTGCTCTCACTGAGACCTGGATTACTCCATCCAACACATCCACCCCAGCAGCTCTCTCCACAGCATATTCCTTCTCCCATACACCCAGACCCACTGGCAGAGGAGGTGGCACTGGTCTCCTGCTCTCTCCCAAATTGAGCTTTTCCCTCTTCAAGCTACCTAACTTCACTCCTTCCACCTTTGAATTCCTTGCCGTCACAGTAACCCATCCTATACAACTAACCATTGTTGTTCTCTACCGTCCACAAGGCGCCTTGGGGGACTTCTTGGAGGAATTAGATCATCTCCTCTCACACATCCCTGAAACTGGCCCTCCCGCTGTACTTCTCGGAGACTTCAACCTCCAGACAGGGAAGATAGACGAACTAACATCTCTGTTAACCGCCTTTGCTTTCTCACTGTCTCCGTCCCCATCGACTCATAAAGCTGGCAATGTCCTTGATTTCATATTCTCAAGGAACTGCACTACTTCTAACCTCTCTGTAAACCCGCTCCACACCTCGGATAATTTCTTCATTTAATTCTCTCTACCCCTCTCCAAACATAACAAACTAATCTCTTCTAATTCTGCACCTGTCCGCCGCAACCTTCGTTCCCTCTCCCCCTCTCCCCCTCTACCTTTGCCTCATCGGTGCTCTCAGCCCTCCCTTCAGGCCCGGACTGGCCATCGGGAGGACCGGGAGGTTTCCCGATGGCCTGGCCTGTTAAGTGGCCTGCTGGCCTGAGGATTTATTTTTGTATATGTATTGTGAACGCAACGCTGCGCAAATGTGGGTCTGACTCTGCCTCACAGAGGGTGACTGGCTGTCTACATGATGTGGCCTGCCGACTAGTGATGTGTCGGTCGCGAACGAGCCAGCTCAAAGAGCCGGCTCTTTTAAGTGAACGACGGGAGCCGGCTCGCGCGCGCGAACGAGCCGGTTTTTTGTTTTTTTTGCGAAGGGATCTAGATCGGCATGAAGGCACATTATGCAATGTGCAATGTGCACATTATCCCGCTTATTACATGGCCACATTCTCAACAAAGTAACAACATGACTCCCAATATTAATTGAAATGCTTTTATGGATTTAGAAAATGATTTTATTGATTTAAAAAATAGTTTTATTTAAATTGACATGCATCCGCTAAGAAAAATAGTCCGTTGTTACTGTTTGAACTAACGTAGCAACGGCAGGAACTGCTTTGATAGTGTTTTTGAGGAGCTTTTTGATTACAGATTTGAAAACATCGTTGCTTGCTTTAAAAGTAGCACAATTAATTATGTCAAACCTTGGAAAGTATCTAGATATCCCTGCCCTAATGGTGCCAAAGTAACTGCACACTGAATATGTGTCGCAGGTTTGATGTCTATGTCTGGACCGCTGTGTAAAAAGGAGGGTTTCTGCCCCGTTACTTCTCTTCTTACTTCTATAAGAATAAAACACGGAGGAGGGAGATCTCTTTTTCTCCCCCTCTTCTGACAGCCCAGCAGCTGATCTCAGAGCACACTCCCCTCTCCTGCAGGGAGGCGTGGTCAGCTGCAGCTCACAGAATCAGCCCCCTGCAAAAACAGCGCTGGAAAGAGCAAATGGAGCGAAATGAGGCATGGCTAAAATGCAGGATCTACTGCTACTACTACTCAAAGAATGTGTTGAATAATTTAAGTGATATATGTGTACACATATACATCATTCATTAGTCAAAATAGGGCTACATTTGATTTAATTAAAAGGTATAATATGTGGTAAACTGAAGAGCCGTTTAGGAGCCGAAAGAGCCGGCTCTTCTTGGTGAGCCGAGCCAAATGATCCGGCTCACCAAGAAGAGCCACTTTCATACATATCATACTAATGCCCTCGATTGGTCTCTGTGTGTCATTCAAGCTCGGGAGGGTGTGTATGTGTGGCGTGAGCGAGCGAGAGAGAAAGCGCGCGCACCGGTTACGTGTATTGTTGTTGTTACCATCTGGTGCTAGCTAGCTGCGCTAACGGATATAATGAGCTGTCAACAAGATGGAGCAGAGTCCTCTCCTCTCAGACTGAGAGACTGATAACCTCAGCTCAGGTGAGGCAAAGGACTCTGAGTGTTTAGATAGTTAACTTAGTCTAAGTTCTCTGTGGGTCTCAAACGGTTTGGTCACCATTTATGTAAACACATATTTCCATTTGAAGGGGGAGTGATTAGTAAAATATGCATGAATAATACAAAATAAAATGTTAACTACGTGAAAAAAGGTAAGATAAACTTTATAAACGTGATGAGAGCTAAAACTAGTCTTTGCTGCTGCCTCAAAGAGGAGCAGGGGGGAGAGGAGGGAGACAGGTGAGGCTGATTCAGTATCCCAGACACACTCACAACTATAAATGAACCAAAAACAAATAAATAAACAAGTTTCAATGTTTTTTCATATTGGATATGGTATGTTATTGGTTATGGACATGTTCTTATGATTTTATGATTATTTAAATGTATACAGTTCTGTTTCATATGTGTGTTGTCTCTTTATTTCCCCCTCAAAGTGCACCAGATTGATGCATTTAAGTCCAACATTTAAAAAAAAAAATCTTACCAGAGGAGCATGCCCCCGGACCCCCCTAGAGAATTTCAGGTCCACCTCTACTTAAAATATGTTCACATGGATAGGTTCCTAGATTTGCACCGCAACACTGTATATATTGACAAATAAATCCAGGAAAATGGCACAAAAGAAAACTGGTAGTGGCCTGGCTGGGTGTATAATTCCCGGCCTGACTTATTGTCCCAGTCCGGCCCTGCCTCCCTTCCTCTAACTCGTTCCAACTCCTGCCTCCAAACTCTGCTGCAGAAACTCTCCTCTCTACTCTCTCATGCTCTCTGGACTCTCTCTGTCCTCTCACATCTCGGCAGGCTCGTCAGTCCCCTCCTGCTCCCTGGCTAAATGACGCACTGCGTGCTAATAGAACCGTCTTTCGGGCAGCTGAGCGGAAACGGTGGAAATCCAAACACCATGACGACCTCCTAACCTATCAGGCTCTCCTCTCCTCTTTCTCTGCTTCGATCTCTCAGGCAAAAAGCACTTTCTTTCAAGATAAGATCCAATCTTCCTATTCCAATCCCAAAAAACTATTTTCCATCTTCTCCTCCCTCCTGGACCCCCCCAAAGCCCCTTCCCCCTCCTCCCTTCTGTCAAGCGACTTTGTTAACCACTTTGAAAAAAAGGTTGATGATATTCGCTCTTCTTTTTCTGACTCACCTTTACTCACCGCTGGGTCACCAGACCCTCCTTCCACCCACACACTAACCTCCTTTTCCCCTCTCTCTCCAAGTGAGGTTCTTACCCTCATTACCTCTGCCCGCCCTACCACCTGTCCTCTGGACCCTATCCCTTCAAACCTCCTTCAGACTATCGCTCCTGATATTCTACTGTTTCTCTCCCATTTAATCAACACTTCTCTAACTTCTGGTCACTTTCCAAACAGTCTCAAGGAGGCAAGAGTAAACCCTCTCCTAAAGAAACCCACTCTCAACCCGTCTGATGTTATAAACTACAGGCCTGTCTCTCTCCTCCCGTTCCTGTCTAAAACACTTGAACGCGCTGTCTTTAAACAACTCTCCTGCTATCTCCATCAGAACAACCTTCTGGATCCGCACCAGTCTGGTTTCAAGGCAGGTCACTCCACAGAAACTGCCCTCCTTGCTGTCACTGAGGAACTGCACACGGCTAAAGCAGCCTCCCTCTCCTCTGTCATCATCCTTCTGGACCTGTCTGCTGCATTCAACACGGTGAATCATCAGATCCTCCTTCGCACTCTCCAAGAACTTGGAGTTTCAGGCTCTGCACTTTCCCTCCTCACCTCATACCTCAAAGACCGCACCTACAGGGTTACTTGGAGAGGGTCAGAGTCCGATCCTTGTCAATTAACTACAGGGGTCTCTCAGGGCTCTGTTCTTGGTCCCCTCCTCTTCTCCCTGTACACAAACTCGCTCGGATCTGTCATTAGCCCGCATGGTTTTTCATACCACTGCTACGCTGATGACACCCAATTAATTCTGTCCTTTCCCCGCTCAGAGACCCAGGTCGTCGCACTTATCACTGCTTGTCTAGCTGACATCTCTCAGTGGATGTCTGCTCATCACCTCAAGCTCAACCTTGACAAGACTGAACTGCTTTTCCTTCCGGGAAAAGATTGTCCCACTCTTGACCTGACAATCAACATCGGCACCTCTGTTGTTTCCCCGACTCAGACTGCAAGGAATCTGGGTGTGACCCTAGATAACAAACTGTCCTTCACTGCAAACTTCGCTGCTCTTCTCTTTGCAATGCTTAATCGATTTGAAACCAAGTCTAACGTAGCTTAAACTTAACGTTAGCTTTCTAGCTAACACAACACACGCACCTTTCGCTGTGGGTTTTTTTGTAGTGACGAATGAAGTTGGATGTTGTAGTGGTCGTGTCACTGATCTTTATGCTGCAGACCCTGCATACCGCTGTTCTCTTCTTATTAGCGTCATCGACAAAATAATCCTTGAATCCAAACTTCACTATTTGTGGAGTAAAGCTAGCCACTGCCATGTTAACTGAGACTCCTGTCTTCTAGTGGGTTGCCAGGTTTGCACGCATGGTGCTATAATCACGTTTTTCGAAACACAAATATTTAATTTTAAACAGTCAAGTCCATTCAAGTAATCTATCTCAAGCTTAAGTCAAGTCTCAAGTCATGAATACCAAGTCAAAGTCAAGTCAAGTCTTTTATCAATGTTAGTCAAGCAAGTCTCAAGTCAACAAATATGCGACTCGAGTCAAGTCATGTGACTCGAGTCCCCACCTCTGCTACACGGAATTGAAAACCACAACAAGCATAATGGGGGCTCTTTTAATATGCGCAGATGCAATAGAGCACTCTCTAAACGTACAGCCAGGCAGTAGCCAGAGTTGGAGATGTTTTAACTTCACACTGTGGTCGTCGGGTGGTGAAGGTGTCTCTCTACTCAGACTTCCCAGCACCCCCCTCTCCCCCCGGACCTTGCAGCTAGCCATAGCGGGCTGTCCTGACGCAGTTTCCGCAAACCACCCAACCCGCTTGAAACAAAGAGAAACAAAGAAACAAAAAACAAAAAACTTGAAACAAAGTCTCTTTATGGTGGGGTATTATCCTTCATACTGTATATAAAGTTATATTGCCTATCAGTGTTTTCGAAAGTGCAGCCCTAATTTGTACATCAGCTGGGAAGTAAAAACACTTCCCTGTTTATTTTAATGTGACATACCAATCAAATGTATGTTCTGTTTGAGACACATTCATATGATTTAAATACAAAATAATGCAAAACGCATAGATGAAATGAAGAAGGTGTTTAATAAACTAAATAACTAAACAAGTGAGGAGTCACAGGCCGTGAATAAAGAGGGAGAGAACAGAGATGAGTTGTCTTTAGTGGGAATCTTTACATTTACTTTAATGATTTATATAAAAATGGTCAGCATTTATGTTCAGACATTTCAGGATCATTTTAGCCTCTTCTGCATGCCAAGATTATACTGTGGATCATTCATTGTAACATTTAACCTGATCCTTATGCATTTCTACTTCATTCATGCTGCTGCCTTAGCAGAATGATTTTGGACCTTGGTATTTAAATTCCTGCATGCGGCCATGCTAAACAGGTCAAACGTAAAGATAAAAACAACTTCAGCTTAAATGATAGCCAATCCAGAAATGCTACAGAAGTACAAAGATATGCTATATAAGAGAAACAAATGATAAAGTAGTAACAAGACTCAATGTACAGTTATAATCAGTGTTGTGCTAGTTACTGAAAACCAGTAACTAGTTACCATTACTAGTTACTTCATGTCAAAAGAAACTCAGTTACTTTACTAGTTACTAACACCCAAAAGTAATGCGTTACTGTGAAAAGTAACGTTTTTGTTACTTGAAAAAAGGGCTCCCATTAATGCCCTTATAGCCTTCATTTCAGTACTGTTATTGCATTGGAGAATAATACAATCTGTTGATCAACTTGACATGCATTATATGCAATCTGGATTGCATCGATATTAGCTGGCTTTCCATTTTTGTATATTCTTTCTCCAGGTAGTTGGAAACAGTTTTCCGTCCCATATGCCGTGTGCCGCCCGGACATGGTATCATGCTAACTAGCTCCCTGAAAGCGGGTGACTCCACTGTAGCAATAGCCTGCATGTGTTCTACAACATACCGTGCAATGGCTTTATCCACTTTTCCCTGGATAGCAGTCCTTTGGTTAAAATCCAGCCGCTGTTGCTTAGGTGGAGGTGGAGTGGCGTCGGCTGAGTCTCTGTGGTCTTAGCTACTAGCTTCGTCCCAGCATGTTGTTTTTGCCGATGTTTTAAGAGATTTGAATGACTGGTTTGGGCAGTAGATAGGATATTTGACCCGCCAAGACACAACTTACATTTAACTAAAACGTTCTTTTCTTTGTGCTCGACAAAAGTGAAATAGTGAGAATATCTCCAGGTGGAGAAACTAGACTTGAGCTCCGCCGCCGCCATGATAGTCTTGTTAGTAAACAACACAAACACGCCCACAGCCCGTCTCCGCATGTGACACAGGAAGTATCTAAGTACATTTACTCAAGTACTCAAGTACAGTTCTCATCTCTGTTCGCCTGGCTGTTGACTATATAAAAAAACTAACGCAGTAACGGAGTAACGCACCATGTAGTAACGGTAACTGAGTTACTGAATTTAAAAAGTAATGCGTCAGAGTACTAGTTACTGCCAAAAATAACGGCGTTACTTGTAACGCGTTAGTCCCAACACTGGTTATAATAAAGTAAGCTATAAACGAATAAAACTTGTTGAATATATGAAAATAACAGAAACACAATGTATGAAGATATTAAGAAAATATGACAAACACACATGCATACATGTAAAGGTATGTTCCTTATAAGGAAAGGGTTTATTTGCACGATTGTAGAATGTATCTTGTTATTATGTCTTTGTAGGAGGGTTAGGTCAGAGGATCTCTTAGACTTAAAGAGCAACTTGCAGGTTTCTATTTTTACTACATTTATGCTTAACCTTGCCTGAAAATTACAATTAAAAAAGTTAATGCAGGATTTGATATGTTTACAAGACATAAGGGCAGGAATTCAGAGGGAAAGGAGCCGTTTTGAGCTCTGCTACTAAAAACCGTTTTTTTAACGTCATACGTCAAACGCGTCATATTACGTCACATGGGGGAGCAACTTTCTCGGACTCGTTCTCTGCCCAATCCGCGGTAGAAGTTTGTAGTTGGTTTGAGCGGTTGTGATTTAGTGAGCTGCATGGGCGTCTCCTGGGGTAGGCATCCGGGGCTTTAGCTCCGGATGTTTTTTCTTTAGCCCCGGACAAATTCTCCCTCAATAATATAATACATTAACCGTACTTTACCTAGAGGACGGCAGGATTGTAATTTCCCGTGTTCAGTGAATGCAACAGAGGCAAGACACCACCAGACCAATCAGAGATGGTATGGAAATAAACGTGTTTTATTGGCTGACAGGTACGTACCTCTCCTCTGTGACAGTGTTTGAACTTTAAACTTTCAGCCGCGGACGCGGAGTTTCTGAAGATGGACATTAGACATTTTTTTAATAAAAAAGACGGCAATTCTCAAGTGTTGGCTCACACAACAACCCCAGAGCCACCACCTGAGCCAGGTGAACAAGGTTTGTACATGTCAGTAAACTTACAAGTTATGTCAACATGTAAGCAAAGCATAAATTATAGCTACGTTGACGTTACTTTGAATCGCGGGGGTAAGCTAAACCGTTAGCAAGTAGCTATAGCTAGCCAGATATATTAAATAAACACTTTGTCATACAATCTAAATGTTGTGTTTTTTAGCATTACCTGGTGATTTCAAAGAAACCTCTCTGGAAAATGTTGACTTACTGTCAGTGTTCGACATGAAGCTAGAAGCTACCTTACAGTACACAGTTGATCCTGAGTCCTGTCAGTTAAAGTGTTTCATAGTTAGCTTAGCTAAGCATCAACCTAGCACTGAAATATATATGGATGTTATGTGACGGTATTTCTGAGAAAAAGTCAGCTGAAATGGTGGCATAGTTGCCACTGCTTTACGTGTCAACAGCATGTTTGAACATATTTGCAGCAGTAAATGTGGCTGTCTGGCCACTGACGTTGCCATAACAACACCTGCATTTAAATGTGCAACCTCTTTTATGACAGATTTTTGCAAGAAATTATAATTCTTCTGATTGATATTTCCTATTGACAGCTAGTTTCTATGTGAACATTATGAGATGGACAGCCAGCTAACAAGCTTTTTATACAAATATTTCAGATCAAAGCCAATCCAGTGGGGCTCCTGAAAGGGGGAAGGGACACTATGCTCCCAAATATTAAGCCTTGACCCCCATCTTAAAATTGATATGATCAAAAAATGATCTGCATTGTCGGAGGCCTTTTTTCCTCATTATCATGTCAAATTGTACAGCTTTCCTTAGTGTTGAATGCAGAAAGATGACTATATTAGAGTATTAAGTGAAAATGACTATATTAAAGTTTTAAGTAAATATATTAAGTGAATTACTCAAACTGCATTTGTATAGGAATGATTCTGTCCTATTGGCAGATAACTACTCTTAACAGTGATATCTACAAGAGGTTTCCAATGTAAATTTAACTATTTTCAATTGGTTAGTATTACATTTTGTGACAGTGTGGTGACACTCATTTTAATGAAGACACATTTGTGTATCTTGAAATTCATTTATTTGACAGAGCTGGAAACTGATTGACTTACATACTTGTTTGTGTTTACCTACACAGTCATCACAGATGAGCCAAACAGAGTAGAGGATGAAGAAAGGGGAACAGGAGAAAGGGACACACAAGAAGGAGATACAACAGACAAGAACGACAATGAACAGGAACACCAGAACAGACAAGAGTCAATGGGTAACATGACTGATTTAGGGACTGCAGATACAGGGTCAAGGCAAGTGAGACATCACTGCTTTCCATCCAGCCTGTTTGGCCAGCAAAATAGATCATTTCAACCGCAAACAGCAAGAGATGAGGGATTATTATTTCCTCCTTCCATCCCTTTTTTCTGTTTAATCTGATTACTAACTACTTCTAATAATTTGACATCGTTTATGATTTAATTGGAAAATGAAGTGTTTTTAAATAATAAACCCGTTTCTGATTCTGATTCTTTGATTTCTTTTTGACATATGGGTGTTGAGAGATGTATCCATATCTCTTAATGTTGCTCTCAAAGTGCACAAGATTGATGCTTTTAACTTCAATATTTAAAAAAAGTCTTCCTGGGGGACCCCAGAGGAGAAATAGCACTTTATCTCTGCTTATGTAACTCCGGTGTATTGTCCCCTCGGCAACAGATCACTCAGAGCTGATTACTTTCCTGCATTTCAATGGACAGCATAAAAGGACTCGTGAGCTGGGTTCTGGTGCTCAGATTAGCTATTGATGATCACGTTGATAAATCATATAAAACAAATAGCCAATCACACTAAAAACATGTTGCTGTGACTGTGAGCATTAAACAATTAACATTAAACTAAACAAACACAACAGTACGTTATTGTCCTTATAAAATAAAAACATACATTTTGTCCACCGATATAATACAGGCACCTTACCATCAAGAGATCCTCACGTGCTATGAGAATCTCCCACAATGCATTGCTGTAACAAAGCTAATGCAGGCACACGTTTGTGACACCAGATGGCGCAATTGTTTATGTGCGTGTGGAGAGTCTTGCAGTAGAAAATTTGACTGTAGTGCCGCCACTGTGGGCTAAGCCCCGAATGTTTCCAGGTCCAGGCAATTCCCTGGTGAGCTGGTCTTTTTTCGGTCATTTTACATTGCATTTCACCATTTTTAATCATGGTGACTCCAGCCTGTCAGGACATGGAGTCCACAGTTTTCCTAACAGGAAAAGGACCGGAGCTAGCTTTCGTTCCTGGGTGCGTTGTGGGAGGTGCATCCACCTCCCTGCAGCACATACTCTCCACAGCTGAAGCCTATCAAACAAAACATTTATCAGGAAATCGTATTACATCTCTCTCCCCCCCCTTCGCTCCTCTCTCTCTCTCCCCCCTTCGCTCCTCTCTCTCTCCCCTCCGGTACACAGCACCGTACGGTGTGTCTGGATATAAAATCCCCAAAACAAGCGAAAACCTACCAGTTTCACCCACTGTCTCTGCCACCTCCCTCCATGCCTGGTTCCTCCGGTTTGTATCCCGGTAAGTAAATAGGGACTGGTCATAAAGAACCGGGTGATTTGCTACCGCAATAACTAAGTTCTCCTCCCATTTTTGTGGAATATAGAAATGAACTGCGGGTCTGGTTCTCCCAGCTTGCACGCGGTTTGATTGGCTAGCGCTTGAACTGTCAGATTTGCATAAACGGATCTGATTGGCTGTCGCTTCCAGCTCAGCCTCAAAAGTTGAACATTGTTCAACTTTGGAATCCTGAACATCCTGAAAATCCTGGAAATCTTCGCCTCGCCCCCCCACAATGCAGTTCGGCGACAAGCGAGGGAAAGTGACGTCATCCCCATTCAAAGTCAATGGGCGGAGACGCGCTGGAAGCGGTGGACAAATCGCCAAAAGCTGCTGTGTGTACGGGCCGTGAGACGCAGTCTGGAGTTGCATTAGGTAACGCGAGATACGGCTGATACTTGCGCATTCGTTTCTGTTATGGATCAGTATCAACAGTGACGTTACTATATCATCAATACTACTATATGATAGCTAACTTTACAATGTTGTGATGTGACGTTAGCTAACATTAACTGTAGCTAACGCCGGTCACTCACCAAGACAGCTGCCCTGTTCTCCACTGGTTCTCCTCACACCACAGCTCCATTTCTCGCCGATGGCCGTTATCTTTTCTAATCCTTGGCTGCTCCTGGTCTCTTGGACGCCTAGCAGGCTCATAATTATAATCATATGCATTCGAATATATATTTTCAACCTCTTCTGTGTCAAAACTAGCATTGTGATCCATGTGTATTCATACGTTAGACCGGCTGCTCTCCCCCAAGTTACGTCACGTGCGGAGGCTTTTTTTATGCGGAAGTAAACATGTCTTACAAAAACAACGCCAGATGTCACTGTAGTGTATATTTCTGTATCTTTTTTTGAAAATCTAGTGTATTCATCCTTTTCCTACACATTTATTCACTGGTGTGTCTAACCTGCAAGTTGCTCTTTAAACTGGAACAAACTCCCAGACTCGTACTACTTTTAAATCCAGGCTGAAGACTTATCTTTTTGCCGCTGCTTTTAATTGAACTATTTATATCACAGTAACTTTTATTCATGTATTTTGTCTTTTAATGGTTCTTTTATTATCTTTGCTTTTTAAAAACTGTTTTTAAATGCCATTTTCTTAATGTCTCTCATTTTTGTAAAGCACTTTGAATTGCCTTGTGTTGTGCTTTATAAATAAACTTGCCTTGCCTTAAACAGAACCATCTCACACACACACACACACACACACCACACACACACACACACACACCACACACACACACACACACACACACACACACACACACACACACACACACCACACACACACACACACACCACACACACACCACACACACACACGCATACATCTAATGACTAGTCTCATTATGTACTGTGCACTGACATAGGAGTTGTAAGTCAATAGAAGGAGCGTTACCCGTCTCCATCCACTGCTAACGTTACTTCTGTCTGGTTACACATACAAAACTTTAAGGAAAAAGGCCTGTATGAATCCTAATGTAATCTAAAGTTATATTCGCACCCATTTGCTGCATACATCTACCGCCCAATTTACATTTATGGTAGTAGAATAATTTTGTTTTCTCTGTTTGACATTGAGCGAAGAATACCAAATGAAGAAAACTATAAGAACTGGCTCAATCATAGATCTATGAAACAAAGACTTGTCATCATGAACATAAGCTCCCTCAAAAAAAGACACTTCTGTTTTTAGTTTATTATGTTACGGTTGCTGTCAAAGGTTGCTATGGAGCATTGTGTGTATGTTTGGATGACCTAAACTTCACTAAATGTACAATTTGCACATTTCTGCCCTGGCATCAGACTCAACAGTGCATGGCAACAGGCTGTCCACATATCATAGAGCAGCCGGTGCAGGTGCCTCAGGTCAGAGAGGTTCTAGGGTCTGAGGGGTGGGGGGTCACATAATCATTTTAGTGGCCGCTCTCCCTTCAGCTCTGCCCATGCCACCTGTCCTGCCTGTGGGAGGTTTGCAGTGCAGGCTGAGAGGGGTCAGAGGTCACCGGCTCTCCGGACACTTTCCAGGTTGGGGGTGGCAATGTGTGGAATGTCCTCACTGTGTGTGTGCATGCCAGCACTTCACAGTACTACAAAGGATGTATGCACCAGTAATTGTGCCGTTTTTGTGTAATAATAATAATTAATCAATAATATCTATTAAAAACAACCCATCCAAGTCATGTTGGCAGGGATGAATTCAGAAGGGGGGCCCAGCAGAAGCTGCATAATACGTCAAATATATTCAAAAGTCAATAATTTGACTATTGTCAACAGAACCTCTTTTTATACAACAAAGAAGCAAAACAAAATCCATTTATATTTACATGAACAAATGCTAAATTAAAACTTCGCTAATCTGTATTCTATCATTTGTAACAATGAGCCAGCCCCCTGTCCACCAGTATCTGTAAATAGGACATAATAGAGCCCAACGTACATGATAGAGGCTCTAGACTCCTTTCTTCCCACCACCGCTGGAATCCCAACCACTTCGTCCTGTAACAGGCTGTGGTGGATCCTGCTCTTGCTGCCTGGATAGTCAGAATAACTTTGTCAAACAGTCCCTCCCTTCTCAGCCTGTCCCTCTCAGGAGCCAAGCCTGGAGAGGTTGGCCCAGAGTGGGTAACACCCCTATTGCACCTGCTTCCTGAGACAACGCCCCCCAGACCTGAGGAACCGTCCAGGGCTGGCCCACCATCATCTGTGTCACCTCTGTGTCACCTCTGCGTACCACGGCGCCGAGTGGCGACCTGGGGCCACCAGGATGACTGACAATCGTTCTTGTCTCACCCTCTCCAGGAGGGGGAGAATGAGACGCAGCGGTGGAAAGGCGTAGAGCCGCTTTCTTGGCCATGGCTCGTGTGCAATCACGTCCACCCCCAGGGGTGGATTGTCCTGCCGAGCCAGGGAAAGCCATAGGGTACAGTGGCTGTTGTGCCGGTTGGCGAACAGGTCCACCTCAGCTTTCCCGATCTGGGCCCTGATCTGCTTCACCACCTCCGGGTGAAGCAACTGTGGTGTGGTTGTCGCTCCTCACCAGCACATGTTTGCCCTGTAGTAAAGGTTTGAAGTGCTGTAGGACCAACATTACTGCCCGCAGCTCTAGAAGGTTGATGAGCGGAGTCTCTGTCAGAGGCCAGCCACCACCTATAGCTCTCTCTATGCAGGTCACCCAGCGGTACCACGAGATGAGCAGCCGCCATGAGACCCAGAGTCTGCATGATGGTCAAAGCTGTCACCGTTGCCCCCTGTCGCAGTCTGCAAACTGCCTGAAGCAGGGATGCCTGTCTGCTCTCTGACAGGGTGGCACGTAATCTGCCTGCATCGAGCAAAATCCACACCTGCTGGTGAGGTATGGGACTGCTCTTCTTCCAATTGACCGCAATCCACTTGGATCAATCAATGTTTATTTATATAGCCCAATATCACAAATGTTACATTTGTCTCAGTGGACTTCACAGTTTGTACAGAATATCAGTATGACAATACGACACCCTCTGTCCTTTACCCTCACATCGTACAAGGAAAAACTTCCGGAGAAAACCAACAGTTTAAAGGGAAAAATGGGAGAAACCTCAGGGAGAGCAACAGAGGAGGGATCCCTCTCCCAGGACGGACAGACGTGCAATAGATGCCGTGTGTAAATTGAAAAGATAATACATTTGCAACATAGGTAGTCCAAATGTTTGGAAATGCATGTGTGTATAATAGGAAGATGAATCCACAAGGATATCCATCCAGGACCTATGATCCAGGACCACAGCCACGACTCAAGATCCAGGGCTCGCGATCCAGGACAGAGGAGCGCAGGATCATCCATGACTCCGGATCCCGGCGTATATAGACACCAAAAAGAAAGACATTTGGGGAAGCTGAGTTAATCGGAACATGAGAGTACACAGGTATAGACATAGAGAAGGAAGAAGTAAGATGTCCCCCGACAAACTAAGCCTATATCAGCAAAACTAGGGGCTGAATCTAATCAGCCCTAACTATAAGCTTTATCAAAAAGGAAGGTCTTAAGCGCACTCTTAAAAACGGATAGGGTGTCTGCCGCCCCGAACACAAACTGGAAGCTGATTCCACAAATGTGGAGCTTGATAAGAAAAGGCTCTGGCTCCCATTGTACTTTAAGAGACTCTAGGAACAACCAACAACCCTGCATTCTTGGAATGCAATGCCCTAGTAGGACAGTAGGGTATAATGAGTTCTTTAAGGTAAGATGGCGCCTGCCCATTAAGGGCTTTGTAGGCGAGAAGAATAATTATCTCCTGTGTTCTATAGGGAGCCAGTGTAAGGCAGCCAGAACAGGAGTAATGTGGTCCCTTTTCCTAACTCTGGTTAGTACACGAGCTGCAGCATTTTGAATCAGCTGAAGCGACTTGACTGACTTCTTGGTACACCCTGATAATAAAGAGTTACAATAATCCAGCCTTGAAGTAACAAGTACATGGACTAGTTTCTCTGCATCGTTTTGAGGCAAGATATGCCTGATTTTTGCAATGTTACGTAGATGGAAGTAGGCGGTCCTTGAAATTGATTTTATGTGGGCGTTAAAGGATAAATCCTGATCAATTGGGCTGTGTTTGCCCCTTTCCTGGACATGGCCACGACTATGAGGCCGTATTAGAAAACCCTCATGCCATGGTCGCGAAGCGGCTGAAGCACTGTGGCCACACATTAGCTGAACGTGCGTGGGGATAGGGAGTAGCCAAACGGTAGTCTGTTGTACTCGTAGGCTATCCCCTGGAAGGCAAAACGCAAATACTTTCTGTGTCTTTGGAGCAATTTCGACATGAATGTAAGCGTCCTTAAAGAGCCTGTGACACGGGTTTCCCCCATCATCCAAACCCATCAATTTGAGTAAATATTGTCCCCTTGAAAATCGTTACTGAACTGATTTTGGATATTTGTACTTTGATAACCATTAATCTGCCCTTCAATGTTGACCATATTCTGGATCTTCTTCAAATCCCGCCAAATGATGTGTGACGTCATTGCGGGCACAGCGCTCCAGCTGCACCGTTCAGGATCCCAGCATCTGCATGCAAACGCACGATGGCGCACACAACAGACAGCGATGACAGTTTAATTTTGAACGTGTCTGAGAGCTCATGAGGCTGAAGGATCGGTTTATGTTGTATCTGTTAGAAGTTTAGGAATGAGGTGCGTCAATATGGGCGATCATACGGTCATGTAGCCAGTGGTGGACTGGGACTAAAAATCATCCCGGGACTCTCGACCGGCCCACTTCGGTACCGCTAGTCAATTGTCAACAGGGGGAGTGGGGGATGTCAGGGGCGGCGGGTGCTGTAGGCTAGCGAAGGCTTCCCAAATATTTGTGTCACTGCATCCTGGTAAAATACAAATATAATAATGTCTGTGTCTTTGGCATTAGCGCTGCTAGCCACCTGTGCCCTGTACTACAAAGCCAGTTCAACAGACCCTGGATATGTTTGAGTAACAAACAAACTAACAACAACAAACTAACAAACGAGATCTCGCTAAGCGGTCCTACGACGCTGGTTATCAACTCGGTAAATCAAGCCAGGGTTTCTCTCTCCAGCTGAGAGCGCGTTCACGGGGGCGGGGTTAGCTACATTTGACCAATCACAAACAGGGACAAGTGTACTGACAGCGCAGCGTCATACTTCATTAATGAAAAGTAAACTAATATTAGACAAATATGAGCTTTAAACATCCATGACTTAAACATATAATCCAGGATACAAGCCACAGAGTTGCTGCAAGGTGAATACAGAACAACTGGTTAATAAATAACTAGGCCTACCGAGTGTTTGGAAGCGTATAGTTTTATGATATCACTGCCCCGTCTAAGACACGAGTGGATCTGACTTTAATTACATTTGACTCGAGTGTTTCGTCAACATAATGTGTTGCTTAAAATAATACTTCTGCATACAGTATGTGACACTGTGAGTGTTGCACGGCCAGATACGGCTGGAGAAGCTGACTCAGATAAGGAGATATATGATATATTATGATATTATATGATCGATGATCTGATTGATGATGTAATATGAATGATAAGTGCGACACGTCGGCGTCTTCTCTGCATACAGCAGTTTAAACTGTATTTCCTTTATCCTGTAATATGACTTGAGAGATTTAAACTCCGCACACTGAGTTGATCTCTTTTCTATAGACGCCGGAGGCGGGCAGCGTCAGGTAAAAAAAGTTATTTAGCCTTCCCAAACCTGAGCCTCACGCGCCGCCTATGGGGGATGTGCTAGTGACTTATCCGACCGGCCCACTTCGGTACCGGCCCATCGGGATTCGTCCCGATGGCCAGTCCGCCACTGCACCTAGCCCACGTAAACTGTCAACGGGGGGAGCCTCGCTGCAAACAGTGGACAGTGTCCCGATCGGAGTGGGAATAATAATAATAATCTGTGCATTTTATCCATTAATTTCCCCAACATTGTGGTAAAAAGACCACACGTTTAATCCATGTTGGTGTACTACAACTACAAAAAGCATCGGTTTGTTTTCTCATCAGGAAATGCAGACCGGCTCAAACAAACGATTTTTAATCATCATCCTCACGATCATTTAATGTAGGCTATCATGTGTTCGCCGAATTGACATGAACGCACTAATAAATGTAGTTTCATCCACTTGAGTTTACAACTACAAAAATAATCGATTTGTTTTTATATCACATCCGACGGGATTCAGCAGCTCTCACTACCGATTTTTTTAAAATCCTAATTTAATCATCACCTTCACCACAATCATTTATGTTTATGTTCGCCGAATTGACATGAAAGCACTGACAAATATGAATATACTGTAGTCAACTTCATTAAAACGTTATTAACGTGACTAAACTCAGTAATTCACCATTTCTACGCATGACAACACACTTTGTCCGTGTTTGGCTCTCTCGCCACACAGTGAAGCGTTCCCGCATTGACGTCACTTCCGGCTTCCCCCAAAACTTCAAAATGAGTCGAAGGAATTTCCCCGCGATGTTCGAAATTATTGATATTTATCGTAACGGTATCGCACCTTCTTTTTTAAACTGACGGTTCGAGATGACTAGTAGCCCAATATTTCATTGCACAACAGTTGTTGGGATGCTGTCACAGGCTGTCACTAGGCTGCCCTAGTTCCAGTAATTGGTTTACATATGGAACTTTTCGCAGGCAATGTGCTGATTCAGGCTGCAAAGATCCAGAATGGGTCTGAATTCTCCTGTCTTCTTGGGAACATAATGCCGTTTTCACACAGACTGCATCAATCGGAGCTATTACACTAGACGAGGTGTGTTTTCTGACAACAACACGCCGGCCATAATGTCCCTGCACCCGCATAGCACTTTGACAGCACTTCCTGCGGTTTATCAAACTCACATGCGCCCGCTGGGAGGCACCCACTGGCTGCCTCCTTTACTGGAGTTACAACAGGGGCGGCGAGTGGGGAATTGTGTCTCATAATGGATGCCCAATTAACATCGTATGAAACGGATCTTGCCGATTTCAACAAGACATTATGGGGACATTTAGAATTGTGGAGAGAGATGACTCTTACTCTGGGATAAATGCAATCGTTTTTATTGAATGCATTTTTCACACACACATCACTCTAGAACTAGGGTTACAATACATAACCCACAGTTCTTGCCGTTTCAGGGACATCACATGGCAAGCAGCGGCGGCCACACCGTGGACCAGGATATTAATTTGGCCGATACTGTGGCCAAATAATCGCTCTGATCCGGTGAGGTGGGGGCATCTTGCGGAAGAGCAATCAGCAAGATGCCCAACACACCCGTGTTTATTTGCAGCCGCCCTGTCACACGGCAGCGGGGCAGAGGTTCTCTGCCCAGCCTGCTGCCTGTGGGAGCAGATGGGCTGCCACCAGCATCAGGTTCAGGTAAAGCACGGTTAATGTATTATATTATTGACTCAATAATATAATAAATGACTTTGAGAGTAGGCAATCTAGGCATATTAACACTTAATTAAACATACTTATCACAGCGACGGTCAACTGAGATTTGTTGTTGTTGCTAGGGGGCCCCTTAGTGGCTGCGGGGCCCTAAGCGGCCGCTTATGTCGCTTAATGGGTCGGACCGGCTCTGGCTGCCACGCTCCGCCGCCATGGTCATCACCAGGGGAATTAGCAATTACCAAATCCCATTTCTAGACTACCTCCCACATATTTGTCTATTTGGATGACAATGGTCCATAGTTGGCCTAACTATAATACCATGTTCATGAGAAGTGTCTCAAGTGGATAATGCAGGGGGAGGCCTTCAGCTACACATCACACCTTTAAACTACTTAAAGAAGTCAGGTCAGGGCTTTTCTTTGAACAGGGGAAAATATTAAAATGTGTATTGACAATACTCATTTATGTCTTTTTAAGTGTACTGTAGGTGACTTGCTGCTCTGTGGGAGGGGTCAGTATGCACCAGAGGTGGGGACTCGAGTCACATGACTTGACTTGAGTCAGACTCGAGTCGCATATTTTTGGACTTGAGACTTGCTTGACTAACATTGATAAAATACTTGATTTGACTTGGTATTCATGACTTGAGACTTGACTTAAGCTTGAGATAGATGACTTGAAAGGACTTGACTTTTTAAAATTAAATATTTGCGTTTGTTTTTGTATTGAGATATTACGTTTAGTTTTTTCGAAACGTGAATGGGTGATTATAGCGCCATGCGCGCAAACCTGGCAACCCAATAGAAGGCAGGAGTGTCAGCTAACATGGCAGCGGCTAGTGTTACTCCAAAAGTCAAGTTTGGATTCAAGGATTATGTTGTCGATGACGCTAATAAGAAGAGAACAGCGGTATGCAGGGTCTGCAGCATAAAGATCAGTGAGACGACCACCACAACATCCAACTTCATTCGTCACCAGTGGCGAACCGTCAGGGCCTTCAAGGTATTCAGAGAATACCCTGGAACACTCAGATAAAACAAACAACAAATCGATTTAATTATATTAATAAAATGTATGTATGTAAAATTAATAAATGAGAATCGTATCTGTGTTGTTGATCTGTAATATGACAGTGTTACGTTGATTTGTTTGTCCTTCTCGGACCATGCACTACGCATTTCAGTGGTTTTGTGTTAGAAAATAAAGCAACCAATCAGATCTTGTTCTGGATCTCTGGGTAGTCCTTCAACCAAGGTATTCTACATCCTTGATAGAATGCCCAGGGGCCTCATTTATAAAGGGATATACGCTAAAAAAATGGCGTATGCCAGTTTCTACGCAATGTTTGCGATTTATAAAATACTAACTTGACGGGAAAACGTGCGGTCCTCCACGCAAACTCTAACTCATGCGTATGCACTAAGCACAAACACTGGAGAGACGAGAAACTGCGACACCGTTGGCAGAAGGAAGAATGGAGAGAAATGTGTGGAAATAATACCATAAACAAAATGTTACCTCTCATTTATCATATATGAAGAATTCATTTTCAAACATTGATTAAAGCCAATCTTAAAATGATTAAACAAAACGCCTGTTTGAGACTCCTCAGTGCACACAAAAACATAACTTGGAGAAATAAATAAATACGGATATGTTATTGAAAACCACCTCGAATATGTTGTGTTAATGTTATGAAATGTTTTCTCATAAATTATGCGGTTTTGCATTTCTATAGGTTGTAGATACGAGCATGGTTTTATATACTACCATGTTTAATCATGTTTTATGCCGTTTGCTAAGACTTGATAAGTCGCTCATAAAACACAGGAGGTATGGAAACTAAGAACACCATATGTGGTACAGCTAATATAACACAACACATTAGTTTTATTTCCTTTAACTGGTGGATATAGAGTTGCTGCAGTGGAGACGCTGCGCACAGCTGATCGACAGCTGGAACACAAACCACCAAATACGAAAACATAATTCAGATCCAGTCGTCATGACTGCACTCCGGAGGGATTCCCCGATAATTTCTTACAGTCTCTCATCAAGGGGGGTCTCCTGTCCCCGGTACAAACACACTGCCTGAGGAAGACTATGTGTATTGTTTTTGTCATTAACCTTTTTCAGACCACTTATTTATTTATTTTGGTGACGATCCGACCTCCATGCTGCTGCTCTGGTTCAAACGGCATCCACCAAACAATATGATTTATCTCCACCTCCCCAAAATAACCAAAATCTGACACGGTGTGAGATGTCTTTTTTAGCTGTTCTGTCGTCATTTCCTGCGATCTTCTTCATAAAGTCAGTCAAAATGAATAAATGAATGAATGGGCGTTTCTTTGACTGTTTATAGGCAAATATGGGCGTTACGTGAAGCCCGCAAAAGCTGCACCGCATTTCGAGTCGATTGTGATTTATAAAGGGAAACCAGCGTAGGAAGGGCTGTACGCACTTTCCTTGCCGGTACGCAATGTTTGGTGAATCGGAACATGTCGGAACTGAGGTTACCTACTGTAACCCCAGCTTCTATGAGTAAATGGCACAGCCCTCTAAGGCAGTGGTTCCCAAACTTTTTGTGCCCAAGGCACACCAAAGGACAAGTAAAAATCTCAAGGCACACCTATTGTGCAAAATAGCCCTTATAACCAGGGGTGCACACAACCTTTTTGCCCTGGTTCTCAAAGGAGCACCTGGAGATGTTGCTTGGTGCGCATCCTTAAAATGAAATAAACCGGACCTTTTGAGGGGTACTTGACTTTATAAACGGGGGGGGAGTTGCGCTAGTGAGCACGCTCATGGACTGTTCACCGGAGCCTCGTAGCAGGGTTACTGTGCGGAGTGCATAAAGCAGACCCTTCACACGATAGCGAGGGGGTAGAGCGAGGGATCGACAGATGCCGTCTTGCTCGCGGACGGATTAAAAAAATCAAGCGTAAACGGCTTACGAATTATACTTTGGCGGCCGTTAATATACCTGGGTGGCCCGCCCAGGTAAAGTCTATGTGTGGGAAACCCTGCTATCTTACCCGTTCATATGCAACTCGCAAATATCTCTCTCTCTCTCAATGTTGGTGCGCAAATGCGCCTTTTTTCAAATGATCCGGTGCTCCTTTTTTCGCGGCGGGTGCGCATGCGCACCAGTTATGTGCAGCCCTGCTTATAACACGTGTTATCACTCATATCATGTAAAATACCTGTAAATGTGCATAATTATTTACTAATGCCAAATAAAATGTGACAAAGACAACTATATTACTCATGAAATATTTATTAACGAAATATTTCAGAAATTAATTTGAAACTTTATCAAATTAGGCTTCATCAAAGCAGCAACACACTCATTTAAACCAGACAGGTCACAAAATTAAAAATGAGGCAAAGGAAACTCAGCAGAAATTCAGCACAGAGAACTTTCAATGCAAGGAAGCTGCATTGTCCATGGTCCTGAACTACACATTATAAATGTAACATTTCAGCAATCAGCATTGAAACATGTGCTATTGTAAATATTTTTACCGACTTACAAATTAGTGAGATACATGTGCATGTCGGGGCGTGCAGATTTTTTTAATCCTTGGTGGCACTGAGGAGAGGGTCACTCGCAAGTCCTGTTCAACAGAGAGCCGTGACCTCCTGTTGTTCTTCATGTAAACCAGAGTAGAGAACGCCAACTCCAGAGATGGGGTCGTTACTAAAAAAATGTAATATATTACATATTACTTTAAAAAAAGTAATATATTACACTACTTCGTTACTATCTACATACATTACTTTACTCGCCGAGCACGTACGAACTGCGCATGCGTGAGTGGCAATAACTTTCCTTACCAGCAGGCGGCGGTAGTGTGTATTTGTCATTCAAAACAGGCAACAACTGGAAGACAGAGAAGAAGAACAGACTACGTGATATAAACAAACAACAAATAGCGTGTGCGGTAGCTTCACCTTAGCATGTGTTCTTTGCAGGTGTTTGTTGAGGTTTGACGTGGTGTTACAGCAGTGGATAACAGCTTCTGGCCTGGACACAGTTTGCACCTCACCGTCACATTCCTGTCTATTCTTCGGACCAACACAAAATAATGGGCATACCTCCACCCCTCGAAAGTTATCGCTGACTCAGCCATGTTTATGCAGCACTGCACGTGGAGATGTGGACGCGCAAGTCGCGCAGATTACGTACATATAAACCTACAAAGTACTGATATAGTAAATAAAAAAATAATTATTTTTGTGTAGTTGTATATTGCAATAATAATGTATGGTTGTCACAAAATCCCACGGCACACCCGGACTTGCCTCACGGCACGGTACTTTGGCTGATAACAGTTTAAGGGGAACCTGATCAGGTTCAAATGGGGCTTTGCTTTAGTGCACGTAACACCAAAGCCAAATCCCACTGAGGGGCCAGTGTGCGTGACACAGGTCTGAGTCTCCATATTCCTCGCATACAACGGCTGCTGCGCTCTGCGAGCCCCTCTGTTAAAGCCTGGCTGCTTCAGAAGCTGCGCAGATCGTACTCCTCCCTGGCGATTGAGGTAGGCTGCTTCCTTAGCCGTGGCCTGTTGTCTGTGCAAATCAACACATGTTTGATTCAACCCGGTATCACGCCAAGACGTGAACATGTGACGATTTACCATGCTGGGAGACGTGAAGATGTCACGGTTTCGTCCCCTTCAAACGTGACAGCTACACGGTATTGTTAACCCATGTTAACCAGTGGAGAAATAACCGGAAATACCAAGCAAATGCTACCCCGACGTAATGATTTATTTTTTAATAGTCACACTCGATTACAGCGATTTTCTTGTTGCCCCAGCTGGTCGACACCTCTTTTAGCATAAACAAAGGCTACATTAATGTATTAAATCGATGTTAATCCATGCGTGTGGATGTGGAATTAACGGACGTGACGTTGTGCGATTGAGTTGCCAAGCAACAGCTTCGGTTCATGTTCATTTACAAACTATTCAACTACAACCGTAGTTATATTTAAAAACATGTTAGAAGGCCTCACAAAATACTTTAATGCACATTAAAATGTAAATGTGAAGGAATGTGTGTATAACAAAATACATCGGTCATTAAACGAAACCGGAAACAGACGTAGGCAAGATCCTCAGCTCGATGATTGGATGGTTATCCGCAATGCATGCTGGGATTTGGTGTTTATGTGATGTGAAATCTGAAAACGTTTTTTAAAAATACAATAATACTTTATTCCGAGTGTCAGGGTGGGAATTTCACGACGGCCACGACGGCCATGGAATGGATTGTTCCGTCAGAAATGCCTGTAGGGGCCCGACAGCCTCCTCCTCAGCCGCAGGAGCAAGACAAGCACAGGTAAGCAAGCGGACCAAGCTGTTTTGATATGATTTAACTGAAGTATGTGGTAGTATTTGAAAGGACTTAACATTTACGTGTTTATAGAAAGTACTATTGATAGGTAATTACCATTGTATTAGCCTATTTAAAGTCGACTCGTTACATTTTGTCATGAAAACTAGCGATAGCTAGCTAGTTTGGATAGCGCTAACGTCTTCCCTTCAAGGGGTCTACATCTAGTGTTGCTTCTACAAGCTAGCAGATAGCTGTCACCTTTGAATCTAGTATTTTTCTTGCTAAGCGGTTTTGATATAATACATGACTGACTTATGTGGTTTATGGCTGAACTTAACGTATACGTTAAAGAAACACTATTGCTATTCAGCCATTTGTAAAACGACTGGTGTTGACGTTAGTGCTACACTTTTCAGTCATGTTGATTGACCAGCGTAATTTAACCAAACGGCCTTTGTGCCCTGTCATGTGGCCTTTGTGCCCTTGAAAAAAATGTTAACGGGAAGGCCAAATGGCCTTGCCCCTAAAATGATGAAATTCCAAGCCTGCCGAGTGTGCTTGCTTTACTCTTTGAAAGTCATCACATAACGGCTTTGTAATACACGGTTCGGCTGCATTAAATATTACATATCTGCCGTAGTTCTCTATTTATAGAGCCCTGCTGAGAAGACTTCTGGACAAACAGGAGAACTGCCGCCAAAACTGAAGATGTGACGTGGATCATAAATATATAAGCAATTATACAACATCTTACATTTCTTTTCACACAATGCGTCTCCTTGCAGTATCAACACTAATTCGGCTGATTTTTATATTTGATCCAATTGGTAGATAGGCTGTATTTAAACCATAACCGTGCAGAGCTGATAGAAAGGGACACCTGGTGGTCAAAGCACGTATCCTCTGCTGATCAGCCTGCTCATCCATCTGTCCATCAGACCCACGCGCTGCCACTCTGAGAAAAACTCTGAGAGCGGGCGCACGTGCTCGAGATGTGTTTTTGGTCGTCATGGTGACGAGCCCCGCCAGAGCCCCTGCCGCCGCTGCCCGTGAGGCAACCCAAGGTGAGCTTGGACCGAAAGGGCTGCGCGGGTGCCTCCACATGCTGCATCTCACTCCGACTCTCATCATGAGGCGCGTACACGCTCAGGGGATGGATGGAGGTGTGTGCACTGCTGCCCACATGAAGCGTTATAACGGCGCTCATGGGTTTATTAAGGCCGTGTGTACGAGGCGTATCTCGGACAGAGGAATGCTGCGAGCTCTGCAGGTTATTAACCGAGGTTAAAACCGGCAGGCTTCTGCAGCGAGCCCTGCTGTCTACTTAATCAACAGATTAGTGGCAGCCGGCTTACTTAGCGAGCTCTGCAGTTTATTAACCGAGCCCTGACGCCGTGGCGCTGCGGGCGCTGCCGCTGGGGGCACTCAGCCTGGAATACTGCTCCTTCCCCCGTTCTGGCTTCTCTGTGATGTGCCGTAATGGTCGTCATGGTGACGAGCCATTGCCCTCGCTGCCACTGCCCGTGAGGCGAAGGGCTGCGAGGAGGCCTCCACACGCTGCGTTTCACTCTGGCTGTCATCATGAGGCGTGTACACGCTCAGGGGATGAGTGGATGTGTGTGCAGTGCTGTCCACATGAGGCGTTATAACGGCGCTCATGGGTTTATTATGACCGTGTGTAGGAGGCGTATCTCGGACAGAGGAATGCCGCAAGCTCTGCAGGTTATTAACAGAGGTTAAAACCAGCAGGCTTCTGCAGCGAGCCCTGCTGTCTACTTAATCAACAGATTAGTGGCAGCCGCGAAAGGGCTGCGAGGAAGCCTCCACACGCTGCGTTTCACTCCGGCTGTCATCATGAGGCGTGTACACGCTCAGGGGATGAGTGGAGGTGTGTGCAGTGCTGTCCACATGAGGCGTTAATCAACAGATTAGTGGCAGCCGGCTTAATTACCGGCTCTGCTTCCTCGGAGGCTCTCGCGGAGTAGACCAGGAGCGGGGGAGCCTCACTCCCCTTTGACTCGCCGCCGGGAGACCCTGTCTCTGGGGTGGCGGGGGAGCGGAGACGTGGGACGGAGCCCCTGCAGCCGCCGAAGGGCGAGTCTGACGCTGAGGCGGTTGCTGTGGGCGTCTCTCCGCTTGCTGGAGCCAGCTGAACATGCTGGCGAATGCCATCCGCCTGTTCCGCGGCCGTCTTCATGGACTCCACCATGGCGTGGAACTGGGGTCCGAGCAGCCCGTCCGGGCTGATTGGAGCGTCCAGTAGCACTTTTCTGGCCGTCTCCGTAACAGACGCCTGCTTCAGCCCGAGGTGGCGCTGGATCTGTGTCACCCACGCGGAAATCCTCGCCTGGGAGACAGCGACGGACGTGCACAGAATGAGCGCCGTGCTGGCCGCCTTGCTGATTTCCTCTGCCTCGGTGGTGGACCGCTCTACCAGTGTCCCCACCGAGTTGGAGAGCCGCGCGATATTATTCGCCGCTGCGCTGTGGTGACGGAGAGGGGGAAAGCCTGTTCGGCCGCCAAGCTGTCATCCTGCTCCGACTCTGTCTCCCCTGTCCGGGGGAGAGGAGGGAGGGGAGAACCGAACGGTGAACCGTGGAGGGAGGCGGGGCAGGAGTTGCTTTTCTTCGGACTCCTGCCCGGCACTCGGCCCCAGGGACACGAGGCCCCGTCCGCGGGCTCGTAAGCCTGGACGGGCCAATCATCCTCCTTGGCCTCAGCAGCAAGAGCGTCCGCTCTCCGCTTCCTGTCGCCCGAGGGGAGACGAGCGCAGTGTGTGCATGCTACCTGCTGGTTTAGAGCCGCGTACGCGTGCTCTGACCCCATGCAGGATTCGCCAACTGCTTTTATCTCTGCTGGTCATAAGTCATTATGAACCCAGAGCCACATGAGGGACAATCACGGTGATTCTCAATTGCTGTGCTTCAGTAACTGTGCTGGTTTGCTGAAGAAAAGAGGGAGCAGATTGCCGGGCCTCCTTCCTATTTATACCGGAAGGAAGCCCGAGGGTGGGGCCCACCTTGCGGGTGGGCGTGGACTACAAGTGTTTCAGTGCTGCGCGGGGGCGCAGGGGGATAACCCAATAGCGATAGCCTTAGAGGGCAAAGCTATATACGAAATAGAACATTTCTGTACCTATTTTTTGGATTTCTACTACGTAAGCAACCTTCCCACATTTATTTCCCCTATGTTATTATCAGAAGTTACTGTAAACTTTTGAATAATGTAGTTCATCTGCTTTTAGTAGTTTGTTTAAATGTTTTAATTATGTTGTTTTTGTTTGTAGAAGTGCATCATTCCTTGATTTATTGTACAATGAATCTGAACTTGATCTGTTATGATGATAAACTGAAGCCATGTCAAAATGAACCCAATTAAGTGAGTTTTAAGTCGTCCTGCTTAGTTTATAAGGAAATTATGAAGAGGAACAAATTAAATGATTTGAAAATGATATGCTGGTAGGTGCTGACGCTGTTCTAGTGTTAACAGACATTTAAATTAAATATGTGTAATGGCAAATGCCATATATGATTTTTTACCTGGAATTCTGCCTTTTTGAACAGACTTTTTGAGTCCTAGCAATATTGTCTGCAGTTCTAGGGTTAATATGAATCTAATATGATTGTCATCGGTCTAAATTAGATTTCAAATGATTAACTGTGTATGTAATGAAGATCATAGTGTGGGTTAAATCCATTTTCATAACCACTGGTTTAAATGCGGAAACTGGGCTTATTTATCAGAATTTCATATAACTTGACTTGCTTGACCTGAGCAATGACTTGCTTGACTCTCACCACAGTGACTTGGGACTTGCTTGATACTTGTAGGTCTAGACTTGAGACTTGCTCATGACTTGCACATGTAGGACTTACTCCCACCTCTGGTATACGCACGCACGCACGCACGCACGCACGCACGCACGCACGCACGCACGCACGCACGCACGCACGCACGCACACACACACACACACACACACACACACACACACACACACACACACACACACACACACACACACACACACACACACACACACACACACACACACACACACACACACACACACACACACACACACACACAGTATATATGGACACATGCAATACATTCCTATGATAGGAATGTGTGTTTGCTCTGCACTGTTGCAGCAGCAGCTGGACACCTGGCCTCTGGCCTGTCTTAAATTAGGCACCCTCCTCTACGAACCCTTCTCAAATGTTTCTTTCCTGGTTGTGTTTTCTCAAGTTCCTGTCCCACTTTACGTACTTCTCCTTTCTTGGATAAAACACACATACATTTTTTTCAGCAAAACACCACTGTACAAAGTGGTCTTTTGCTTCATTCAAATGCAGGGGTTTTCCTCAAAAAATATTTTTGGGCAGTTGGCATGAACAATTTGGTTGCACATCTGCTCCAATTACATTGATTAACACTTTAACTCATGTTCATCTTTTTGTCATGGCCTGCCTTCATTCTCCTCCACACCTGTTAACAAGAGCAATTTCCTGCATTGCAGAGCGTTTCTGTTATCACATGTCCACATTCAATCAATGGTCAAATTGAAATCACCCTGATTTCATGCACAAGACTGAGCATTAATAAATGTGATTATTTTTGTTTCAACTGTTGGCAAGTGCTTACAAAGGACATTAAATAGAAAGTATTGAATTATTCATTATTGTATCAGATAATTAAAATAAAAGAGTTAAGAGTACACTTTTGAAATAGCTTGCTTCCTTCCACCAGACAGTTTTCAGAAAACTTCAGACGAGATTTCAAAATCAGTGGTGATCTGTCAGGGCCAGCAATGCCTTCTGTGCTGGCCCTGTAACCAATACAATTACTGTGTGTAAAAAAATCTTGACTATTTAGTTAGACATTTTCATAGTATAATATCCACAAAATTACAAAATTAGGTTACGTTTTGTTGAGACTGAATGTCCCACATCAAAAAGTCACAAAAACACCTCACAGTTATTTCAGTTGGCGGGGGCAAGCAGTACAGATACTGCTAGCCTTTTGTTAAAACACATTTGATTTATAATAAGCGTTAGTGACAGATTCATCAGCCAATCAGATGTTGATGTTCAATGACAGTATGCCCCCTGGGCCTAGCATCGTGACCTGGGCTACCCTAATCTTCGAACTTCCTTCGTAGCTTGAGTGAAAAGAAAATGGCTGTCACTGCTGAACCAGATCTTGTTGCCAGTCTGATGAAAACTCTTTCAAGGCATCCTTTTGGAGAGAAAAGCGAAATTATTAAAAAAGGAAGACCTACACCCAAACTGGATACATTAACAAAGGCTAGCATAGGTTTCGTGCGCCATTTCAAAGAAAGCCACTAAGAGCGCTGTGAGTATCCCTCCACTTTGAACCTAGTGCGGTCCGAGGGAGCATAAAAAATGAAGGAATGCAAGATATTTTTTGAAAATCTCTGTGGATTATCTGCATTTTTTACACGTTCTCCAAAACAAAAAAAGTTTCAACTGCTTTTAAAGTGCTGTGAAGCAGCCTGTTCTCTGGGTGCAGTCTGGGTGCAAGAGCCATGCGCTGCAAGGAGATCTCTGGGTGTGCTCTGTGGCTCTCACAGCCCGCTTCTCTCTGGCTGCTCTCTCCCTGTATTCACAACACTTTTCCCCAGCTTTCAAACACTTACGGTACGTCCACACAGCAGCTTTTCAAAAATCTTGAAAATCTTGGAGCTGGGCGTGTCTGAAAGCTTGGGGATTTTTTGCGAGCAACGCGACCAACAACCAATCACATGAATCTCCCGCCCCCGACATACAAAGCAAAAAACCCCGGGGATTTTATGCGAGCAATATATATATATATATAAACTCCCCAAACAGGCGAAAACCTACCAGTTTCACCCACTGTCTCTGCCACCTCCCTCCATGCCTGGTTTCTCCGGTTTGTATCCCGTTAATAGTTCTGGTCGTAAATAACCGGGTGATTTGCTACCGTAATTTCTCGTTTGGAATATGAGGAAATGAACTGCGGTCTGGTTCTCCCTGCTTACACGCGGTTTGATTGGCTAGCGCTTCTACTGTCTGATTTGCATAAACGGGATTTGATTGGCTGACGCTTCCAGCTCAGCTTCAAAAGTTGAACATTGCTCAACTTTTGAATCCTGAAAATCCTGAAAATCCTGGAAATCTTCGCTTCACTCCCCCACAATGCAGTTTGGCGAAAAGCGAGGCAAAGTGACGTCATTCCCATTAAAAGTCAATGGGCAGAGAAGCGTTGGAAGCGTTGGAAGATTTGTTTAAAGCTGCTGTGTGGATGTACCGTTATTGCTGGGTATGAAAGCCTTGTGCATCACCCTGGAGCTCTGCCTTGAGTGTGAGACCCTGCTAACAGCAGTGAACCTGCTGCCAGCATTACAAACATATTAATCAGGGGTTTTAACACTTTTTTCCATGAAAATGATTTGTATTCACTATCATGGGGCTATATAAATCAAATTCCGGGTAATTAGGAGCACAATTGTACCTTTTACTATTTAAATGTATTTAATGTATATTTTTGGGCTATTAAAGTGACATTTCTGGGTGACTTTGTCAGTTTATGGTGCTTAGCCCACAATTCCCGGAGGTTCCAGGCCGAATTTGGGAGCTCATAGGCGGCCTTCCATGCGCCCCCACCAGTGGAAAGCAGAAAAAAGTAAAGAAAACGGTCAATTATATCTTAAAATAATCAAATATGAAGTTTAAAAAAATTCCAACAGAGGAGGGGCTCCAAAAAGCTCAAGTCTTCGGCGCTTCGGGCGGAAGCCCCGGATACTTTTCCACTACCCCGTTGCATTTTACAACGGAGAGGGGAATCGAGACCTCCCCTCCTCCGTCAAAAAAATGCTTTCATGTTTTTCAAGCTACCATCCGCACGATATCGGAAACCCGGTTTTTGAGAGGAGTCAGAATAAAAACGGCTGTTTCACATCATGGAGGAATGTATCCGCTACATGAGTGCTTTGGCTCGGATACAATTGTTGCATGGAGACCCCCCAGTATGGTTCTTACCATTCTCTGGAGGAATGCAAGGGGAGATGTCAGGGAATTATGAGACACTATTTTCGGATACAATTTTTCCATTTTCACCCCTTTTCTATGGTTCTCCCAAAAGATAACTTAGAGTTTTTCTGACTCTGGAAGAATGTAAGGAGAGTTGTCAGGGGACTCTACCCGCCTTAAGAGACACTATTTTTGGATACAATTTCTCCATTTTCACCCCTTTTCTCCGGTTCTACAAAAAGTTAAGTCAGACCTTTTTCCTGATTTCTCACTGATCGAATGGCAAACGCAACCCGCCATCGGAGGGCCTCCACCGGCCCGGCCTCGTGCCGGTGCTCTGGCGGTCGGTTCCTTCGAACTGCGGGTTCTTCTCCTCTGACCTCACTGATCGAATGGCAAACGCGACCCGCCATCGGAGGGTCTTCTCCCCCGGTCCACATGCCGGTGCTCTGGCTGTCGGTTCCTCCGATCTGCGGGTTCGACTCTGATGGCCGGGAGGGTGTGCTGCCTGGGGGTAACCCTGCATGCCTCTTGCCTCCCGGGCCGACCGATATGAAGCGTTTCCAAGACGAACCCTCTGACTCAGGGGTCCCACCACGGGTTCCGCAGCGGGGTGGAAGTTCCACCTCCCCACTTCGCCGCGGAGTGCCAGGCAAACATCAGTTTCTCTAATCCTCCACTGTTGCATAGCGGCCTTAGTCGGCTGCGGCATTCAGCAATTGGCCTTACTCCGGGCACCAGTTCACTCAGGGACCACGGCTCGGTGGCTTCACATGATATAGGGTCGACCCTACTTTCATCACAGGCTACCTGTTTGATCCTGCGTAACAACCACATATGCTTGTCTGCAAAGAAGGAACTGCCTGGTCTTTCCCTGGTGTTCCTCTACGGCTAGTGTCCAGCTGTCAGCTGTGCTATCAGCAAATTTGACCCGCCATCGGAGGGCCTCCTCTCCGGGTCCACGTGCCGGTGCTTGGCGGTCGGAAGAATGATATTTTGCAGGACATGACGGAGCTCAGGAGTCTGCACTTTGGAGTCTGCACTTTGGGTACACAGCTTTGCCAGGCGCACCCACCCGTGGAAAGACGAAATATGACAAAACAGTTAAAGTGTGAACCTCCAGCACAGGGGGGGTGCCGTGAAGAAGGCCGAATATGGATGCTGATGGGCGGACGGTAAAGCACCGCAAAATCCATCGCCCTTTTAGGGTTTCCAGGGGCATGAGGTTCTGTAGTGTGTGAACATCTGGGTTTAGTCCGTGGGGGAGTGCTTAAGTCCGGGGGCCCGGGGTCTCACGGTGTGCGAGGTTATGGAAGTGCGCATGTTAGGGAGACATGCTGGAGCTGCTTAGTCCGTCCTTTGGGGCTCTGTGAAGGGCCATAGAGAGGTGATTTTCGCGGTCTGTCTCCTGGAAGTGTGAAAAAGCTGTTTGCCTTTTGCCTTTGCCTGTGAGTGTGAGACCCTGCTAACAGCAGTGAACCTGCTGCCAGCATTACTAACATATTAATCAGGTGTTTTAACACTATAGCCAGGGGTGCACATAACTTTTTTGCCCTGGTTCTCAAAGGAGCACCTGGAGATGTTGCTTGGTGCTCATCCTTAAAATGAAATAAACCGTAACTTTTGAGGGGGTCTTGACTTTATTTTCCAGACACACGGCACTGAACACACATGCAGAGGTGAACACAGAACACACATGCAGAGGTGAACACAGAACACACATGCAGAGGTGAACACAAGACAACATTAGCACGACCAGTAATCCTACAAGCTGTCATCACTGTTCTCCTCACTGTCTTCCTCTCTGTCAGACATGGTAGCTGATGATGTAGGCCTACTACTTTCTCTCTGGTTGAGTCTGTGATTAGCTGCTTGCATCCACAAGTCAACAGCTGGTTTTGGGTCGAAAGTCTCTGTCATCTTAGACAAGTGGATGTAATCAAATAAGTATGTGAACATAACCAATAACCTACCATAGCCAATAACAAATGAATGTAACTTATTTTATTTGTGTTGTTCATTCATATCTTATTTTACCTTAACATTTATTTATTTATGCATTTTTTTTTATCTCTCCAGTTTTAAAGGATATTTTTGGTTACTGTCTTATGCATTGGAATGATTTAAAACCTGTTTATCCCAATAATTATAAAGGAGTGCCTTGGAAATATGTGTTTATATAAATTGTGACCAAACCGTTTGAACTTAGACTAAGAGTCCTTACCTCACTGAGCTGTAGTATCAGCCTCTCAGTCTGACTGGAGAGGACTCTCCCTCCACATTATTGTAGAAACATCTTCTTCTTATATCCGTTAGAGCAGTGTTTCCCAACCGGGGGTACGCGTACCCCTAGTGGTACGTGGGTGGTCCCCAGGGGGTACGTGAAAATATTTTGAAAAGTTAAAAAAATTAATTTGATTTTAGATTTTTTTTAATTAAAGATGTTACAGGAAAACTGTACCCAAATAATGCATAATCTGTAATAATGTAACCAAAATTGGGGGCATTCAAATTAAGTAATAATTTGCTGGCTATATTATTGGCGCGGCGTTCAGCTTCCCGCCGGACTGTCAGGTGTTACATTATCATCATCATTGTAGTGGCGCGCTGGTTTTCTTGCTAGCTAGCAAAATATCAACATCCTATCAAGTGAATGCGCTGGTGTTTATTGAGATCAACATTTCTGTTAACATAATCATTATGGATCAATGGCTGAGTCGAGCTGGTTCATCCAGAAACAACAGCACAGGTGATACTGCTGAATCAGGAGAACCCGTTCTCAAGAAAATGAAAACAGAGAAGGTGAAGAATCGTCAGTTTGGTGAACATTATGTGCTCTCCGGGTTTACGGTCACAACTACAGAGCCACCGCAGCCAATGTGTTTCATCTGTGGCGACGTGCTTTCTAATAATAGCATGAAACCATTCCATTTACATCGGCACCTTAGTACTAGACATCCCGCCTGTGTGGGTAAGCCTGCAGAGTTTTCCACCAAAAGCTGGCTGAATTTAAGGGAAGCCAAGAAAAACTAAAGAAAGCGACATCGGTCTCAACCAAGGCCTTGGAGGCATCTTATGCCGTGTCGCTACTCATTGCTAAATCGAAAAAGCCATTTACCATAGCCGAAGAGCTAATCTTGCCTGCTGCTATAATTCTCGCAGAAACTATGCTCGATAAGAAAGCAGCTGATGTCCTGAAGAAAGTGCCGTTGTCAAATAATACTGTGTGCCATCGGATCGACGACATGGGAATTGACAAGTGGTGGAAACATGTAAAGCGTCTGGTACGTTCGCTTTGCAGTTGGACGAATCAACGGATGTCAGTGGGGAAGCACAACTGATTGCGTTTGTGCGTTACAAAGACACTTTGGAGATGAACGAGCACATTCTGTTTTGCAAGAAACTCACGGGGAGAACTACCGGACAGGACGTTTTTAAAGTTATTGACAATTTTTTCTCTCAACACAAGCTGGATTGGAAATCCTGCTCTCATGTGTGCACAGACGGCGCTGCGGCGATGACCGGCAGAGTAAATGGATTAATGGCCCACATAAAAAAGGTAAACCCTGACGTTACATGGACGCACTGCATGATTCACCGAGAAGCATTAGCTAGCAAGAGAATGAGTCCAGAGTTAAACGATGTTTTGAATGATGCCGTAAAATTGATCAACTTCATACAGTCCAGGCCTTTGAATCATAGACTGTTTCAGTCACTTTGTGAAGACGGTGGGTCAGAACATAAACAGCTCCTGCTTCACACTGACGTCCGCTGGTTATCCCGAGGGAAGACGTTACAGCGGCTGTTCGAGCTACGCAATGAAGTGAGGGCATTTCTGTCGGAGCACACCCACCCACTTGTGGCTATGTTCGACGACGCTGACTGGGTAGCTCGGCTGGGATACCTCTCTGATATTTTCAGCAAACTCAACCAGCTAAATCTCTCTCTTCAAGGTAAAGACACAAATGTTCTTAGCTTGTATGACAAAGTGTGTGGATTCATGGAGAAGATCAAGCTCTGGCAGAGCAAAAAGGGAAAAAGGGGATACAAGTTGTTTCCTGCAGCTGAACGCATACATTGCTACTGGTGAATGTGACAGAGCTCCAATTGTGAAAATAGTACACACACATTTGTCCAAGCTCAAGAATGAGTTCAACTCCTACTTCCCTGATATTGACAACAAGTCATCCACACTGGACTGGGTGCATAATCCATTTGTGACGTGCATTAACAGCAGCATTCCCGCCAGACTGCAAGAAGACCTCATAGATGTGTCCTCAGATAGGAGCCTGAAGATGAGGTACTCAAGCACACCACTGACACAGTTCTGGTGTGGTGTGGAGAAGGAGTATTCTGAATTGGGGAAACATGCCCTGAATGAACTGTTGCCTTTTGGGTCCACATACCTGTGTGAGGTGACATTCTCCGCCATGACCCACATCAAGACTAAACACAGGAACAGACTCAACTTGGAGAATAACCTGGTCACAGCTGTTGCAACAATCTCCCCCAGACTCACAAAACTGATGAGGGAGAAACAGGCTCAAGTGTCACATTAATTGGTGAGTTACCTTACTTTTTTTTTTAAGTCTTTAAACAATGGCTATTATAATGTATATGATTAGTTATGATTGAATATGATTTAAGTGTCACGTTAATTGTCGCATTGGGTCACACAGACACAAATATCCTCCTCTTCTCTATCTCTCCTCGTCACTTCTCTCCTTCTTCCAATCCCAGGTTTCACCTTAGCTACACACAGGGCCGTATCCAGGCCCCGCCCCCCGGCCCGGGTCTGATATGTGCTGCCACTGCACACACACACACACACACACACACACACACACACACACACACACACACACACACACACACACACACACACACACACACACACACACACACACACACACACACACACACACACACACACACACACACACACACACACACACACACACACACACACACACACACACACACACACACACACACACACACACACACACACACACACACAGCCGGTCTGCCACAATATATAGACTATTAATATATCCTGGGGATCACCATGATTGATTGCGTATGGGGGTACTTTAGGTTGGCTTGAAATGCTTTGGGGGTACAGTACTCAAAAAAGGTTGGGAACCACTGCGTTAGAGCAGCTAGCACGGCACCAGATTCTAATAACAACAGCGCTGGTACCGGTGCACCCTCCCTCTCTCCCTAGCATTTTGGCTGTGAGCTGCGGGCGCCAGATAAGCCAACATCCCCCATTTTCATCACTTACAGCGCCCATCGTACAGGGCAAATGAAACGTGTAACCGGGGTGAAAAGGGTGTTACATTTACTTAATTATGAATATTGTTACATCAAGGCTGAAAATTGCGCATGCGCACCTGCGCACCAGTTATGTGCAGCCCTGACTATAGCCCACAATTCCTGGAGGTTCCAGGCCGAATTTGGGAGCTCATAGGCGGCCTGCCATGCGCCCCCACCAGTGGAAAGCAGAAAAAAGTAAAGAAAACGGTCAATTATATCTTAAAATAATCAAAAATGAAGTTAAAAAAAATTCTCGAAAAAACCACAGAGTGCCAACTGAGGAGGGGCTCCAAAAAGCACAAGTCTCTGGAGGAATGTGAGGGGAGTTGTCAGGGGACTCTACCCGCATTATTACCTCATTCACACCAATGCAACTCCGGTTCAAAATCCGTGCTAGAGCTTTTCAGGTTCAGAACCGGTCATTCGGTTTAGCTCCGGCTCTTTTCACACCGCCCAGAGTCCGACTGGTGCTGCGTCATTGCGTCATCATTTGCGTCATGACGTAACCGTTTGCGTGCCTGCTTCATAAAGCCAAACCGCGCGGAAACCCCTCACAGCTGACACCGACAACAACAACAATGGCCGATTCCCAGTAGGTAGCTGGTCTCTTCAGTGGAACACTGCTGCTTGTTAAGTTTCTCCATCGTTGTGTACAAACTGGATAAAACGCCGGCTTTTTGTTGTTGTTCAGGAGTTGATCCCGCCCCTGCCCCCGCCTCGACGTAAGCGTGACGTATGTGGTGCTTTTGCTCTGGCCGGACAATTTTTTGGTGCTCGAAATGAACCGGATTCCGGAGCTAAGAGGCTGCTCCGCTGCGGTGTGAACAGGAAAACCCGGTGCTTTTCAAGCTCCAGCTCCGAACCGGCCCCGAAACACCGTTGGTGTGAATGAGGTATGTGATGCACTATTTTCGGATACTTTTGGCCCGTTTTCATGGTTCTCCAAAAAGTTAACTCAGACTTTTTCTGACTCTGGAGGAATGTGAGGGGAGTTATCAGGGGACTCTACCCGCATTATGATGCACTATTTTCGGATACTTTTGGCCCGTTTTCATGGTTCTCCAAAAAGTTAACTCAGACTTTTTCTGACTCTGGAGGAATGCAAGGGGAGTTGACAGGGGACTCTTGCGGGCTCATGATGCACTATTTTCGGATACTTTTTTTTCATTTTCAGCCCTTTTCCATGGATGAATTGAAACTTATTTTTTTTACATTTTGGTCAATTTGACCCAGTTCTGGTACCGCATTGCCTGGAGGATAGGACCGAGAGATGACAGACTCTCTGGCCGCCTCACAAGTCACTATTGTCGGACACTTTATTTGCTTTACCCCGGTTCTATCACTCTTTCCTCCTTTGACCATAAAACGTGTTTCCTGCTGGGGTACTGCCTGGTTCCGGGGCACCCCAAACCCTCTCATGGTCGGGGCACCATGAATTGATGCATCGGACCCAATGTTGCCATCACCAGCCCCGCGTTGGTGCGGAGGTGGGACCATTTAACCCGGTGGTAAACCAAGTGCTCCCTTGGTCCGTGTACCAGGCGTTGAAGCATCGGACCCATTGTTGCAATCAGCGGTTACGCTAACGCATATAAACGGAGAAACATAAAATAATTTAAATACAATTCACTGTGTCTGTTTCAGTAAGGATGTCGTCCGAATGCCCGGTGTGCAGACTCTTCTATCTGGCTTTGAACAAGCACCTTAAGCACAAACATGCAGTGCGGAACTTGGAGGAAAGAGGCATCATTCTTAAAATGGCCAGTGGCAGAATAAATGTTCGGACCAAACCCTGTCCCATCACAGGGTGTTCGTATGCTGGGAAGAAACTAGACCGTCATGTAACTCATGACCACCCTGAGTTCTCCCGAGATTAGGCACATCAGGTCCTGGCAAGGCTGAAGCATAGTGTTGCTCCATGACCTCAGAGAGACTAATCCCATCATTGGAATGGCTACATCATTGGATATAGACAATGAGGAGGAATACCCGGTGAACCCTCCACCCTTCTCCCCACATACTGAGTGTGACTGCAGGCAGGTGATGCTGGAAAATGTGGCATTGAGGGCTCAGAAGGATGCCCTCATTGATGAGGTGAAGACCCTGTGCTCCAGGCTGAAAAAGGGGCTAAAACCCAGGAAGCAGAGTGCCACTGCTGCTGTGCTTGAGGAAGAGGAAGAATGTATACGATTTAAGGGCTTGGTAATCTCAAGTACCTCCGGCATAAACACAGCAGCCTCCGGCAGCAATACCCCTCTCAAGACCCCGGTCAAGACTGTCATGCGGTCCCGAACAGCCTCCGGTAGTGAGACTCCTCTCAAGACCCCGGTCAAGACTCTCATGCGGTCGCCAGCATCCTCCGGTAGTAAGACCCCTCTCAAGACCCCGGTCAAGACTGTCATGCGGTCCCCAGCAGCCTCCGGTAGTGAGACCCCTCTCAAGACCCCGGTCAAGACTGTCATGCGGTCCCCAGTAGCCTCCGGTAGTGAGACCCCTCTCAAGACCCCGGTCAAGACTGTCATGCGGTCCCCAGCAGCCTCCGGTAGTGAGACCCCTCTCAAGACCCCGGTCAAGACTGTCATGCGGTCCCCAGCAGCCTCCGGTAGTGAGACCCCTCTCAAGACCCCAGTCAAGACTCTCATGCGGTCCCCAGCAGCCTCCGGTAGTGAGACCCCTGTATGCCAGAAGACCCGTGCATCCGTCTACAATAAGCTGAAAGCTAATCTGGCTAAGGACTGTGAACACTGCGGTGTGTGACGTCACTCTGCTCAGGGGCACCCCCACTAACGTGGGGATTTTTCCACTAGGTTAAATCCAAACCCACAGAAGGAGGAATGTACACCATGCGTCTCCTCTGACGCACGGGGTCGATACGCAGGCGAATAAACCACCTCTGGAGTCTCCTCACTGTGAAGGAGACCCAGGGGGATCACCACGTGACCAGCTGATATCATGCCTAACAGCTGCATCACGGAGAGGGCTGTCACCGCCCCGCGGGGTGTGACGCGCCGGAGGAGAGCTGTCCGAGCTGCTTAAAAACCAATAGTCACCGGCAGGTTAGGGGCAGCCGGCTTAACCGGTGAGCCTTGCTGCTTATTATTATCCATCTGTCCATCGAATACGCGCGTCGCCACTCTGAGTAATACTCTGAGAGTGCGCGACCTGCTCTGGATATGCTGTGGTTGTCATGGTGATGAGCCACGTCAGAGCCTTCACCGCCGTTCCCTGTGAAGCAACCCAAGAGGGGCCCGGTCCGAAAAGGCTGCGAGGGGCCCTCCACACACTGCCTCTCACACCGGCTCTCATCCTGTCTCTGTTTAGGAGAAGGCTCGTAAACTGGACATTGAGGCGCGTTCTGGCTCAAACCTGCTGAGGAATGAGCGGAGGTGTGTGCAGTGCTATTCACACAGTGCGTAATAACAGCCCTGGGCTCATTACGACCGTGTGTAGTAGGCACATCTGGGACAGAGGAAAAACCGTGCTGCCTGCTAACCGACAGGCTCTCCTCCAGCTGCACCGGAGGAGAGCTGTCACTTTCTCCATTCTCTGCTGTGAGAGTCACGCTCTCATGCGGGCTGAGTTCAATTCCACTCCCAGTTAAATGTCTGGGAGGGAAGAGGACAGCTCTTCTTCCAGTTGATAATTAAACCCAGGCTTGACAGATGAGATACGAGCTGTATCGTCTGAAAAACCGCTTCCTCCCTGGAGCGAGCCAGCCACAGCCGGTCGTCCAGGAAAAATAACCCTCATCCCCATTCTGAGTAGCTGCTCCAACCGTCTCCACCCACTTTGAAAAAAGTGCGTGGAGCCAGGAATGAGAAACGCAGGAATTTGCTGTGTTTCGGGATGATGGTTACATGGAGGTAAGCATCCTTCAGGACTATGGATGTGAACCTCCCTGGTGAACACACTCCAGCACCTGTTTGATCGTCAGCATGGGAAAAGGCCATTCCCTTGTTGGACAGTGACAGATCGAGGATGGGTCTCATTCCCCCCGCCCCGTCTCCTTCGGGACCAGAAAATAGCGGGAGTAAAAACCCCTGATTTTCTTCCCTTTGAGGAACCCCGGGAAAAGGCTTTCTTTAACCAGAGTTCCTGCCGCTCTGCACGGAGCGCGAGACACTGTTCCTGGGATGACAGGACTTCCTGTATCCCTTAGAACTGCGGGGGGGAGAGGCGAATTGCAGAGACTACCCTCTGCCCATCCGCCTGCTCATCCATCTGTCCATCAGACACACTCGCCGCCACCCTGAGTACCATACAGTACTCTGATAGCGCCGGGTGTACATTCTCTGGATGTGCTGTGGTTGGTGACAAACCACGCCAGAGCCCTCCACACGCTGCATTTCACACAGGCTCTCATTATGTCATCGTTTAGGAGAATACTCGTAAACTGCGCGTTCACGCTCAACACCACTAAGGGATGAGCGGAGGTGTGTGCAGTGCTGTCCACACGAGGCGTAATAATGGCCCTCCGTGGGCTTATTACGACCGTGGGTAGGAGGTGTCTGAGACAGAGGAAAAATCCATGCTGCCTAAACCCAAAACGTTTACCGTAGATGGATTTGAATAGAAAGCCCAGCTGTTTTATTAACCGATAAGTTAAAAAACCCAGCCGGCTTAGGCAGCGAGCCATGCTGCCAAGTAACCAATAGGCTATTGGCAGCCGGCTTAACCGGGGAGCCTTGCTGCATATTAACTTCCCTCTGTCCATCTAACCCACGCGCCGTCACTCAAGGCGCAAACCTGCTCTGGATGTGCTGTGGTTGTCATGGTGACGAGCCACGCCAGAGCCCTCCAGACGTTGCATTTCACACAGGCTCTCCTTATGTCGCGTTTAGGAGAAGGCTCGTAAACCGGACATTAAGGTGCGTTTACGCTCAACACCCCTAAGGGATGAGCGGAGGTGTGTGCAGTGCTGTCCACACTGTAATAATGGCACTCGTGGGCTCATTACGACCGTGTGTAGGAGGTAGGTTTGGGACAGAGGAACAAAATCAGAGCTGCCTAAAAACCAACAGGTTTTAAAGACAGACGGTTATGCAGCGAGCCATGCTGCCTATAACCGACAGGTTAGGGGCAGCCGGCTTACCCGGTGAGCCTTGCTGCTTATTATTATCCATCTGTCCATCGAACACACACGTGTCGCCACTCTGAGTAATACTCTGAGAGCGCACGACATGTTTTGGATGTGCTGTGGTTGTCATGGTGGAGCCACGTCAGAGCCCTCGCCGCCATTGCCCATGAATTAGCCCAAGAGGGGCCCGGACCGAAAAGGCTGTGAGGGGCCCTCCACACGCTGCATCTCACACCGGCTCTCATCCTGTCTCTGTTTAGGAGAAGGCTCGTAAACTGGACATTGAGGCACGTTCACGCTCAAACCCGCTGAGGGAATGAGCGGAGGTGTGTGCAGTGCTATTCACACAGTGCGTAATAACAGCCCTGGGCTCATTACGACCGTGTGTAGTATAGGCACATCTGGGACAGAGAAAAACCGTGCTGCCTATAACCGACAGGTTAGGAGCATCAGGTTTAACCGTCAAGCCCTGCTGTCTAATAACCGACTGGTTGATTACAGCTGGCTTGTGCCGCGAGCTCTGTTGCCGCGCTAACCAACAGGTTACATTCAAACGTTACTCAAACGGCGAGCCTCGCTGTTTGTTAACCGACAGGTAACAAACATTTGGCTTATGCACCTCCACACGCTGTATTGCACAGCGGTTTAGGAGAAAACTCGTAAACGGACATTGAGGTTTGTGCTCAAACCTGCTTGAGGAATGAGCGGAGGTGTGTGTAGGAGGCACATCTGTGACATAGGAAACAAACCCGGGCTGTCTAATTAACCGACAGGTTTTAAAGACAGCCGGTTTGAGCCGTGAGCTTTGCTGCCTAACAACCGACAGGCTGTGAGGCAGCCGCTTATGCAGATTTTTTTATGTCATCCGGAGGAGAGCTCTCCTGAACCGGGAGTTCCTGGAGAATACCGCCTATCGACGGCAGATCCGTGATGGCGGATAGAGGGAGCCGTTGACTCAGCGTCAGCCCGGCAGCCGAACCTAGGCTCGGCTACCGGGCTGACCCCGGGCCCCCGCTCCGTCTCCCCCGCCGGAGAAGAGGGAGACAGGACGGGGGAACCACATGGTGATCCGTGAATGGAGGGGAAGGAGTCGCCTGACTGCTGCCCGCCACTCGGTTCCAATAAATAAAGGGCTTGGTCCACAGAGTAAGACTCCTGGACTAGCCAATCATCCTCGGCCGCAGCAGCGAGAGCGTCCACTCTCCACTGTCTGTGGGCCAGAGGGAGACGGACACAATGAGTGCAGACACCTGGGGAGTGAGAGACACTACTACTATTGCAATACTGCCCCGAGTGGCTGTTATTGTTAAATAATGTTTGTGTTCGTTCGGATGAATTTCTTTGAGCTATGACTTCTTTATCCTCTTCGTAATGCAGACTGAGCTCTGTGTAATTATTTATTATGTTTATGTTTAAGTTTACTCATGGTAATGCTCTTGGATTTGGTGTCCAGGGCTGCTGGGCCTTCTTAAAGGTTGTTTTGTGTTTTTCTGTATTTTTCTTTTTGTGTTTGAATGTTTTGTATGTCTGTTTTACAGTAATGGTTGAATCTAGCAATCTTTACAATCATGAATCGCATGTATGCGTAACAAGTGACAGGAACATTATTTGCTATTCATTCCAGACTGGATGAATTAAAGGGTATAAAAATCATTTATTTGAATATCAGGAGCCTATTGCCCAAAATTGATTTACTTCGGATATGGGTTGTTCTACATAAACCTAAAAACATCACACTCTCTGAAACTTGGCTTCGTAGTAACATTGCCGATAGTGAACTACAAATCACAAATTATTTGCTTTACAGATCCAATAGATGCAGCAGGGGTGGAGTTATGGCTATTTATGTCTCCTCTGACCTTGTGACTGAGCTAATTGCTACTTCTATAGAGCCTCTACATTTTGAATGCATTTTTCTTAAAATGATTTTTCATGAAAATAAATGCTTAACTATTGGTAGCATCTATAGGCCACCTTCTTCACCTGCAGAGTCTTTTAACCATATAATTGACACTATCAACTCCATTTCCCGCGGAAATGAAATAATCTTGCTTGGTGATTTCAACAAAAATTGGTTGGATAAATCATCTGATAGAGAGAAAATACTTTTCAGTAGTCTAAATGTTAAACAGCTAATTAATGAGCCAACTCGTATCACTCTTAGAACCTAATCTCTGCTTGACTGGATACTGGTGTCACATCCTGACAGAATCTTAAAAGCTGGTGTCATGTCGGATTGCTTCAGCGATCATTCAATTGTTTATTGCGTATGGAAAATCAAATTAATTAAACTACCTCCAAAACTAGTCAAAATCAGACAATATAAAAAATGGAATGTTGATTTATTTATTAATGATGTTGTTGCCCTTAATTGGGACAGATTTCAACTAATACCTTTTGTACAAGATGCTTGGGATTTTCTGCATAAAGAGCTCACTGATGTCATGAACAATCATACACCTGTGAGAACGGTTAAGGTCAAAGGTCAACATCTCCCTTGGATCAATTCTGAACTCATCAGATGACTCTGTAATTGTTAGTAGGCTCCAGGACAATGAGATCAGCCACGGCCCTGTCGTTGACGACTTTGTCAGGTGGTGTGAGGAGTCCTATTTACAACTGAACATAAGCAAAACCAAGGACATGATCATTGATTTTAGAAGACATCCCCACATACATGAAGTCTTAACAATCCAGAATCAGAAAGTAGAATTTGTGCAATCATACAAATATCTCGGGACAATTATTGACTCAAAATTGAGCTCTGATCCAAACTGTGAGGCTGTGTGCAAAAGGGGGCACCAGCGTTTGTACTGTCTTAGGAAATTGTCCTATTTTAACATTGACAAAACCATGATGATCATGTTTTATCGTGCTTTTATCGAGTCAATTCTGTCTTTTTCACTAATGTCATGGTTTGGTAACCTGACTTTAAAGAGCAGGAACTCTCTGAGTCAGATCATAAAGTGGTCCAGCAGACTGATTGGTGAGCCACAGCTAAACCTGGAGACCCTGTACCTCAGGCAGTTACAGCGGTTATCCAGCTCCATATTAGACGATGACTCCCACCCTCTGCACTCAGAGTTCAAGCTTCTTCCTTCGGGCCGGAGGTTGCTCGTCCCAAGGAGTAGAACGAAGCGCTATAAAAACAGTTTTATCCCAGCAGCTATTGCACACATTAACACATCATAGGAGCGTCACACAGATGCCTATTTTTATTTAATTGTGAATTTTGAATGTCCATGTTTGTACTAGTGTTTTCCTTCTTAAAATGTTTTGAGATTTGGTTGAGCAGGGTATACTTGTACTTTTACTAGTCCTTTATTAGAGATGTGTCTGTTTGTGTTTATTTTTAGTGTCAGGATGGAACCCTTGTCTTTTTCTCTGCAAACAGAATCTACCTACGGGTACAAATAAATAACCTGAACCTCATCAGTCTCTTTAGGGAAAGGGATAAAGCATGGTCGATATATCGTCATTCAAGAACTATAGTCGATTGGGAAGTATACAGGCATCTCCGAAATCTGAGTAAAACCAAAACCCGAAATGCTAAATCGAACTACTATAAAGAATCTCTCACATCGGACTTTAAGAATCCCAAACAATTTTGGACTAAAATTAAATCTATTTTAAATAAATCAGGTAAACATTTTATTAATAAAATAAGAACTGCTGATACAATAATTCATGACCCATTATCCATTGCCCAAATATTGAATCAGCATTTCGCTAATATATGTTCCACACTACTATCTGACTCCTATTTGACGACTGGTATTTCTAATAGTAACTCATACTGCAACAGTTATTTTTCTTTTAAGAAGATTCTACCACACAAAGTTCATATTGCTATCACAGAATTAAAAGTGGATGGCAGTGCAGGACTCGATGGTATAGAAAACAGGTTCATAAAATTGGCGTCCCATATTCTCATGTACCCACTTGCTGATTTGTTCAACCTGTCTTTGTCCACCTGTGAGTTGCCGACTATATAGAAATGTGCACGCATCATCCCACTGCATAAAGGTGGTGATTTACTTGATACAAATAATTATAGACCAATCTCTATAATCTGCTCTATTTCCAAAGTTTTGGAGAAAATAATTTATAATCAACTGTCACATTATCTCAATACTTATAATATTTGATCTCCGGTTCAATCTGGTTTCAGGCCTAATCACTCCACAACAACTGCTCTACTTACATTTACGAATGACTTGTACTCTGCTGCAGATGATGGTGAACTCACAGGTGCCATTTTTATTGACTTGACAAAAGCCTTTGATTTCGTTGATCGATATCTGCTCTTGGATAAACTTCACGGCATTGGCCTTTCTAATAATACAGTGTTATGGTTTAACTCGTACCTTCACAGTAGAAAGCAATGTGTGGTTGTTAATGGAAAACAGTCTGACCTGTTGATCCAACAAAAGGGTGTACCTGGGCCCACTTCTGTTCTCTATTTACATAAATGACCTTTATGGTGATGACACTGTCATATATACATCCAAATCAGATTTTTCACAAATTCAGATCTCTCTCCAATTGGAATTTAATATCTTACAGGACTGGCTATCACACAATAAACTACTGCTTAACAAAACACAATCTTATACCATGGTCTTTGGTACCAGGCAGAAGCTCAAATCCAAACCTAATGTAGTAATAACATGTAAGGATGGCACTTCTCTGCATAAAGTTGATAGCTTTAAATATCTTGGTGTATGACGAGACTCTGAACTTTCATTTAAACTACATATAAAGCATGTAATACAAAAAGTCAATTACGGAATCAGTGTTTTACACCGCTCTCGCAATTGTTTTACGCTCAGTGTCCGAAAGATAATTGCTTCTCAACTTATTCTTCCGATTATGGACTATTGTGATGTTGTCCACCAAAATGCACATACATCAGATCTTGCTCCACTCAACATAGCCTACAACAGACTATGCAGATTTGTTTTTGGTTGTCCTTTTCGTACACATCACTGCACAATGTATAACCAACTTAAATGGCCTTCTTTAAATGTAAGAAGACACACGCATTGGCTTCAGCTGATATTTAAATGCATTTATCTTAACTATCCCCCTTATTTAAAGCAGTATTTTGTACCCTACTCACCAAATCATCAAGTTAGACATTCTGTTCAGATTTATTTCTCTGTCCCCTCTGCAAAAAAATGTATTGGCAGAAGAGCGTTCATGTTTAAAGCCCCAACTGACTGGAATACTTTACCTGCTGCTATTAGATCTCTTGCATCATTGGGTATGTTTAAACATGCATTATCATCTCACTTTCAACTGGTCTGTACTTGTTATTAATGAAACTGATATTGATGAAACTGATTTGCTTGACTGTCTCAAATTGTAATGATTGTGTGCATTGCTTGAATTTCACTTAACAGACTGTATGTGATTTGTCTTGTGTGTCATGTTTTGCATATTGTCTTTTTGTTTATGTATGTCTGTAAGTTGTTGCTATTGTCGGGACCCCCTTGAAAACGATATGGTGCATCTCAAGGGGTTTATCCCAATGAATATAATTAAAAAAATTAAAAAAAATTCATGACGCAGCACCAGTCGGGCTCTGAGCGGTGGAAACACACCTGGGGCTAAAAAGAAGAACCGGTTCAGAACCAGAAAAGCACAATCACAGAGCCTAAACAGGGACTGGTTTAGTGGGAAAGGGGAGTGCTTATGTAACCCACATTAAAACATAGTAAATCAATTCATGAAATTGGGGAAGATTGAGTTTGTTTCAATCTCTGGGGCATGATGTGGTACTTCAGGTGGATCGAAAGGGCGAGGCCTAAGATGGTTACGATGGATTGTCTTAATAGGGCCTTCTTTTCCTTCTGGCCTGATCTGGAAAACTGGTAGGCCGGGGCGTAGTTGATCATGAACAACATAGAGTTGGGGCTGCCAGTGGGGCGCCAACTTTCCCTCCCCTCTGCGGCGGAAATTTCGCAACAGCACCCGCTCTCCGGGTAACAAGGGGAGGTGCTTTGCTTTCCTATCGTACCTGTCCTTGTCTCGCAGTCTGTTTGCTTTGGTCCTTGCTGCCACTTGTTTGTAGACTCTCTGCAAGGTCAGGTTATGCTGATGTACCCAGCCTACCAGGTCATGTCTCTGAGTCAGTGGTGGTGCTCTCACCGCAGTTTCAACAGGCAGGCGGGCATGCCGGCCAAACATTACAAAATGTGGGGTCATTCCAGTCGTCTCATGAGTGGTATTGTTATACATCTGGAGCAGAGAAGGCAAGTGGTCTGGCCAGTGTACTTGGTCCGCCAAGCTCAATGATCCTAGAAGAGACAACAGAGTCTTGTTAAATCTTTCACAGGCCCCGTTTCCTTGGGGCCTGTAGGGTGTGGTTCGGATCTTCACACAACCATAAAGGTTGGCTACCAGATTTGACTCAAAGGCTCCCCCTTGGTCAGACAGGATACGTTCTGGGCAACCCCATGGCTGGATGAGGTGTCGCCAGAGAACACGAGCTGTGGTGGCTGCCGTCTGGTCTTTTGTAGGGATAGCCCATCCATACTTTGTGAAAAGGTCAGTCATAACCAATAGATAAGGGTAAGTGTCGCCATGCCGGCCAAGAGACAGGTAGTTGATTGAGACAATTTCCAAAGGGTATGATGTTAGGATAGGAACCAAAGGTGCTCTTACCTCTGGGCCCTTTTACTGTTGGGTGCAGCTCGCACAATTGGACGCCCATGTCTGTAGGTCAGTTCCCATCCCTACCCAGTAGAAAGTCTTCCTCAGCAGGGCATCGATCTTGGCTATGCCCATGTGTCCTGAGGCTTGGTGATACTTTTCCCACAGCTCCTGTGTCTTGCCAGTGGGCACCACAATTTGGGAGAGGTTCAGCCCAGAATGCCGCTCTTGAGTTCTCCGCTTCAACACACCTTCCTGGATGTATAACCGGCTCCATTCTCGCAAGAGACGTCTTACTGCAGGCTGACTGGCTTTCCTTTCCTCAGGTAGTGGGAAGTGTCCTCTTGCCACCCACCCCTTCACTTGGACCATTGCTTGGTCTCCTTTCTGACAATGCTTCCAATGGTCTTCAGTTTCAGGGGTGTCCTCCAATTCTACCACTGCTGTCTCTGCTTGGGTCTGCTGGGTGGGTTCTGCGTCTTGTGGCAACCTGGACAAAAGATCAGCATTCTGGTTTGCAGAGCCAGGGCGATATTTCAAGTCAAAGTCAAAGTTTGCCAGCTGGGCTGCCCACCGCTGTTCAGTGGCACCTAAGTTTGCTGTGTTCAGGTGGACAAGTGGGTTATTGTCTGTAAAAGCCAGGAATGTGTTGCCCCACAAATAGTCTTTGAATTTCTCAGTGACAGCCCACTTGAGGGCCAAAAACTCCAGTTTGAATGAACTGTAATTTTTGTCGTTCCTTTCAGTGGGGTGTAAGCTTCTGCTGGCATCAGCAATAACCCTCTCCCTGCCATCCTGTACTTGTGATAGCACTGCCCCCAATCCTCCTAGGCTAGCATCAGTGTAGAGATGGAATTGCTTTGCGAAGTCGGCAAAGGCCAAAACTGGGGCACTCACCAACGCAGTCTTCAGAGCATCGAATGCCACCTGGCAGTCTGCAGTCCAATCCACGGCATTCTTCCCTTGTCGCATGCTAGCAGAACCTACTAGGAGAGCGTTAAGGGGTGCAGCGATTTTGGAGAAGCCCTTCACAAATCTACGGTAATATCCTACAAATCCAAGGAATGACCGTACCTGCTTGATGGTTGAAGGGGTTGCCCAGTTCCTTACAGCGGCGGTCTTTTCAGGGTCTGTGGATACTCCGTCCTTCGAGATGATGTGTCCGAGGTAGGTGACCTTTTTCCGAAACAAGTGGCATTTATGGGGCTGCAACTTCAGGCGGGCGGCCAGCTTTTCGAAAACCTGCTCCAGGTGTTCAATGTGGGTGTCAAAATCAGGGGAGTATACTACCACGTCATCCAAATAGATCAGTAGACACTCCTGGACCTGTCCTCCCAGGCAGCGCTGCATTAGTCTTTGGAAAGTCGCTGGGGCATTACAAAGGCCAAAGGGCATCCTCTGGAACTCGTAGAGGCCCATGGGGGTGGTGAATGCCGTCTTCTCCCGATCTTTTGGGTCCATTTCCACCTGCCAAAATCCACTGGCGAGGTCTAGAGTGGAGTACCAAGCAGCTTGTTTGAGACTTGTGAGGGATTCTTCAATTCTTGGCAGGGGGTAGGCATCTTTGTGAGTCAGAGAATTGAGCCTTCTGTAATCGACACAGAAGCGCCAGGATCCATCTTTCTTCCTTACCAATACGATGGGTGCCGCCCAAGGGCTGGAGCTTTCCTTGATAACATCTGTGTCCAACATGTTTAGGATGAGGCTCCTCAACTCAGGGTAGAGGGTTGGTGGGATTGGCCTGTAGCGCTCCCGGCTAGGTGGTGCAGAGCCTGTGGGGATGGAGTGGAGGACTGCATCAGTTTGACCAAAATCCTCATCCCCTGCTGCAAAGACATCCCGCCATCGCTGCAACAGAGAGTCCATTTTCTGCTGTTGTTTGGTCAACAATCCCTCCCCTTTTAGCAGGTTGACTGGATGCTGGCCTTCAACGGTGACCCGGTTCACCTGGACATCCACCTCTACTACACCTGGGTCTGAGGCTTTCAGTACAAGGTCCTTTTCTCCCCGAATCTGGCTTGGTTCAACCTGGAAGACATTAGCAAGCGGGCGCCGTTGGGGTATTGTGACTGGGTAAGGATTTGGGTTACATACCCTTATGGGGAGCCGTCCTTTCACCACCCAGGCGACGGTGCGGGGCTACCTGCCACTCGCCATCTCTTTCTGGTCCTTCCACCAGGGCACAAAAATCTGACTTGATCTCCGCCCCATACAGCAGTGTCCAGAGCACCATCTCGCTGTTTGGAGGCACAACCACTGATTCCTGGCGGGTCAACCTGGCCACTCCCACCGGTCCATCCGAGGAATCGATTTGTGACACCTTTTGGCAGACAGCAAAGGCACGTTCCCACTCTACTTTGGCTTGTTGGGACATGGTGGCTCCGAATGCAGTCAGCCCGGGGTGGACACCCTGAAACAGTTCTTTCCAGCAGTGTGAAATCACATTCATCCCTAGTATACCTCTTTCCGCCTTCAGACACTCATCTTTGACAATGATGACTCCTTTTCCTGGCACAGTGACTCCTCCCACTGAGAAATCCAGGATGGCGTACCCGGTGTAGGGGATCTTTAGTCCATTGGCTGCCTTGAGCGTTAGCCAGTGCAGATCTTGTGGGTTTCTTTTCTGTTCTCCACTCAACCATTTCTGAAAGAAAGTTTCACTAAACAGCGTAACTTGTGAGCCTGTATCAAGCAAGCAGGGCAATTTTACTCCTGCTACTAGTATGTCAACCCCTGGGCACTCCCCAATAATAGAGGGCCTGTCTGCTTGGTTTCCCTGATTCTCCTCCCCAACCACATGGCTCTCAGTGGCTGAGGCTGTTAGTTTAACGGCCCCCTTACATGCTGGCAGTTTCTCTGAATATGGCCAGCCTGCCCACAGCCTCTGCAAATAGGTTGGCCAAGTTGGTCCCACTCAAACCTTTGTTGCCTGGGGGAGGATGCGTTATGGCCTCTCTGAGCTAGTCTGTTAGGGGGTGGGGTAGAGTCTCTGTGCCCAACTGGGGCATTTTGTGGTGAGAGTTGGCGTCTGATCTCTTCTGTAAGAGTCTCTGTAATAATGGACAGTTGGTCTTTCATTTCTTTCCTGAGTTCAGTTCTTACTGTTTCTCTCCATTCTTCCAGGCTAGGTGGTGCCATGGCCGGTCGTGGCTGTGGCACTGAAACACGAGATGCACAGGCAGACTCCATCCTTAGTTCAGTTTCTAATGCTTTAACTTCACCTGACACCTCACGGAAGGACATTGTAGGATTTCTACGCACCTGCCGTTGAAGTTCCTGTTGTACCATACCGGGCTTCAAACCAAGGACAAGCTGGTCTCGGATAGTCCTCTCATCCTGGGCTGAGCCAGCTGGTTCCACTTCTTCCCATTGGTGGAATAGTTCACGGAGCCGTAGGAGGAAAGAAGCAGCAGTTTCCTCTTCCTGTTTGTAACATTTGAAAAACTGCGTCCGAAGCTGGGCTACTGGGGTTACACGTCCATACAGTCTCTTTAACTCCTGCAGTATGGCTACGCTACTTGAGAGTTTGTTGGGGTCAAGCAGCCGCATCTCCCTTTTTGCGTCACCCTCAAGTGCCCCAAAAATAAAATCAATTTTCTGTTCCTCATTTAACCCTTGTGCCCTCAGCATTGCCTGAACCTGCCCGTGCCATTCAGAAAAACACATTTTGCTTCGGTCACCATTGAACTTTGGGATCCATGGGACACCCATAAACCAAGGCATCATCATTGCATTTACCACAGGCTGACTATTTTCTAGCCTGCCCCCATTTTCTGATGACCCATGGGCCTTGCAGCTTCATATTCTTCATCTGCCATTCTGCACTGTATGATGTGGAAAAGGAATCCTGCCGACAACGCCACTAATGTAACAGCCTAGTGAGGCCTGTTAACATCAAATTTATATTAAAAGATTCGGATTCCCAGCCACACCAATACAGCGAGAAGGACAGCACAATAGGTGTAAAATGGTTTATTTGTACAAAGTTACCTTAAAAACACTCCTTTGATAAATACTTAAAATAACGTAAGGTTAAAATAATGTTCAATAAATATAAACCAGTTACTTAAGAATTACAGTTCTAGCAGGGGTTGATAAAATCCTGAAAGTCCTGTCCGCTTGGATGCGAACTCAACTCCGGGTTTTTGCCAGGCAGAAGTGCAAGGTTCAAGTCCCTTCCAGGAAATCCAGTGCCAGGATTTCCACGTTGCCGGCCCGCCGCACTCTGTCCGTCAGCCTCTGGTCGCGGAGCCCTCCGTAAACAACAAAAGGAGACTCAGGGGAGGAGACAACAATGTAACTTTCGTGACGTAAAACTAGACGCCCAAAAGCAGGAGAAATAGCCACTTCCCTTTATCTGGAGTTTGTTTGAGCGTTGAATCCGATGGTTAGAGGAGGGTCTGGTCCAGCCGACAGGAAGAGGAACTGCAGGGGTCCGTTCTTTGCGAGGAGCAGGAAGGATCCGGTCCGGTCCGATCTGCGGCGAGGTGAGGAGGAGCGGGAGGGATCCGATCCGGTCCGATTTGCTGCGAGGTGAGGAGGAGCAGGAAGGATCCGATCCAGTCCGATTTGCTGCGAGGTGAGGAGGATTGATTGATTGATTGAAAAGTTTATTAACAGCTTGTATATTGGGTACAGTACAGTACAGCTCAAAACATACAATTGTTACGGGGATGCAGACCAGAGAAAGACTTTCGTCTTGTTTACATCAGGGTCCCCCATTTCCAATTCATCATGTCATTTAAGACATATAAGACATATTTGACATACAGATGGCTTATTTACAATTTACATCCGATTTGCTGCGAGGTGAGGATGAGCAGGAGGAGGGATCCGATCCGGTCCGATTTGCTGCGAGGTGAGGATGAGCAGGAGGAGGGATCCGATCCGGTCCGATTTGCTGCGAGGTGAGGATGAGCAGGAGGAGGGATCCGATCCGGTCCGATTTGCTGCGAGGTGAGGAGGAGCAGGAGGAGGGATCCGATCCGTTCCGATCTGCAGCGAGGTGAGGCAGCAACTGTCAAGAGAAGAATAGCTGCCGTCTAGCAGGTGGTCGGCGTATTTATGGGGGAGTGGATTTGGCAACTGGCGAATGAGATCGCTGATTTTCACTGGGTGCCGGTGTGTCAATCAGCAGTGTCTGTGTCTTTGTTGTGACAGTTCGTTGAGGAGGTTAAACAAGCATGTAAATAAAAAGAGTTCATCGCTAAACAGCGCACAACATTAAAATCACAACACTATATGTAACATGCAACAATTATATAAAAGGTTTAACCATCCATCCCACTGTCTAACATACTGACTTTATTCACTTTGTGACATGATTACCAGATGTTTCCTTTTCTCTGGCTTACTGCTCTTAAGACCTTCCTTTTTGATAAAGCTTATAGTGATAAAATAAAATAATTTAATAAGAGTGCATTGACGTAGATACGTTGTGCCTCTTCACCTATACATTTTAGTTCTTACTCTTTCACTTAAATCCTAAAAACTTAGATCTTATATTTAAAACTTTATCCAAACCTTTCCCCTCTATGACCTCTCGAGGTTTATTAGAGGGTAACAGGTTGCAGAGAGGCCTAGCCCGGCCGGGGAGTGTGGAACGTAGTCACTGACCCACTCCTACCTCTGACAAATTCAGGTTCCAGTGGGGACCTCTCTCCCTGCGTGCCTCTCCACCTCTGTTTCCTACTTCTTACTTGCTATCCTTTTCCTTCAACCTATCCTAAGGGAGTGCATGTATGTAGACACGTTAGTTTAGCTGCTATAGGCTTAGACTGTTGAGGGGGGCACCTTACTCCGTCTTTCTGGCTGTTTGTACCTGTGTTCTCTCATGTTCCGATTAACCCAGTTTCCCCCAAATCTCTTTTTTGTGTCCATATATACGCCGGGATCCTGAGTCGAGGCTAATCCTGTTGCTGTGGTCGTGTGTCCTGGATCCTCTGAGTACTGGATCTGAGTCCTGGACTTCGAGTCGTGGCTGAACCTGTCTCTGCGGTCCTGCCAGACTCTCATCATACTACTTCCCTGATGGCTCCCACAGGATTGCTGACATCCTCGTGGATTCATCTTATTATTATAGACACATGCATTTCCAAACAATTGGTCTACCTAAGTAGTTATACCAATACCACTTCAATCTCATTAGTATGCATAGAAAGTGACAGATCACACCTCTAAGTCCCGCCCTCTTCCACCGGAAGTCCCGCCCACATAAGCCCCACCCCTCCCGCCGGGTGTCCCGCCCCCACTTCCGGTTTTCAAAATAAAATTTGAAAATAATTTAAAAATGATAAAAATAAAAATGCTGCCCCTACCGGTCGCCCCCGCTTCCGGTTTTCAAAATAAAATAACATGAATTTTAGCAACCATGAGAAAATAAAATGCTGCCCCCTACCGGTTTTACAAAATAATACTTTTAAAATGAATCACATAGTATGCATAGGATCAATGTCCCGCCACCTAACCACTTCCTGTGCCCCTAATCCTGTATACAGTATTGACTGTAACTTACAAATACTTGCAAATAACATGAAATATAGCAACCATATATTTCAAAAGTACTGTCAATCTCTCTAACCCTCTCTCTGCTCTAAAGAGTGCCGTGAAAAGTTTTGTGAACAGTTTGGACATGTCGGAAGACACGTGTGAGAGAAATCATAAAACCCCCGACATCCTCTACAGGCAAATGGTGTGTGAGGAGACGGTCGGAGGCTGTCAATTACAAAGTCTACGGATTCAAGGCAGATGGCCATAGCAAAACAGAGAAAGCAGTTACATTATTTTCTCATGTATAACTATCTAGATGTTTTTGTAATGTGTATGCATATATTTTAATATATATATATGTGTGTATATATATGTGTATATATATATATATGTGTGTGTACATATATACAGGAGAATAGCCTAAACCTAAAAAAGTATTTGCTCTGCCATAAAAACCAAATACAATATAATGCTAATTTGTTAAACAATCAGGAATAACCCTATTGGTTGTTTTAGAGTCATTTACATATTGCGTGCAAAGAGGTTATTTTCAAAAGATCTTATTTAGGTTTTAATAGTGATACCTAAGGATATTCTCTTTTAGTTGTATGGATTTGTGAACTAATGTGTAATTACTTTTATTAACTATAATTGCACAGGATCATTCTAAGAAGAGTGAGAGGGCTAATGAGCCAGCACCATACCTCCTCTATGCATTTTCTTGACCTGTATCTGATCTTGAACAACTTGATTCTTTTTAAAAAAAGTTATTTTTCATCTATCATTTTCAACCATGCAACAAGAGATCAAATTTAAGAATAAATAATAGTTTGTCACGATTTTACGGGAAATAGTCAGTGCGCGATGTCACATCTTAAAGACAGCTTGAACTGGATAAATGGTTAGTCTTTTTTAAAACATACCGTACGTTCTGCATGTTAGTATATCTGGTCAATCAATTTAGACCCTACTGCCCTCAATAGGGAAGTCACGCTTTGGGAAGAGGTGTTTCATTTCACAGATCCACCTTGATTGTTGCTGTGAGGGGTGAAGGAAGAGGGACGGGGGAGGAAAATTCAGAGGATGAAGAAGCAGAAAACATAACTTGTTTTGTAAAACGGACAGCACGTCAGTTTCAAGAAAGACGTTTGCATACATAAAAAGTGGATCTTACAGTTCCTTTTGTGAGAGAATTACACACAAATCTGCAGAGTGTCACTAAAAAGTTTTACACAGGGACTGACATTCTGTAGGGGGGTTTCACACGGACACAAAGTACTTCATTATCTACTTTTCAGCTTTTTTATACACAAAAGTGTATCCTTCAGTAACTTTCTCAGAGAATTTAAGCATAAATCTGCCAAATGTTTCAAAAAACAGCCTTGTTTCACTAAAAATGACTCCCCCCCCCATTCAACGCAATAAACCCCACCCTCCACTCAGCAAATCATCTAAAACGAAGGACCCCACTAAGACGACCGTTGTAAACTAGACATGGAGCTGAGAAAAACCAAAGACTCCCCCCGCGAGTTGCAGCCAGGAACAGACTCCGGGACTGCCACCATCATCACTACCATTTTGGACACCCGAATCTTGCAATACTACTGCTGCTGATTTTGCTCCTGGGGCCAAAACGTCTCTGTTTATGGACACAGTGAAATCGGTGTTGGTTGATATTGTGGAGAGGGTGATACATCGGTACAGAGAAGAAATATGCAATGGGTGCCGAGTCAGTCACCCCAGCCAGAGGCAACACGATTTCCTGAATGACATGTCCGATTTTTACTTCAGAAACTATATACACACATTTTTGAAGGGTAAACAAGAAGCATCAGGCTACCCTTCAGAGGCAGCAACTGTAAACATACTTGCACTGTAGAGACCAACTGAATTTACAGTCATTCGATCTGAGTTTTCACACCATGAGACATAGTGAGAGACAGGAGAAACATTCAAAACCGTTATTCATCTGTATGATCAGATTCTTTGACAAACATGAATCACAGTAACCACAACCTTTCAAGTGGCAATCCAGTAAGTTGAAATAAAGATGCAAAGTCTCTTTCTCTAGTTTGTAGACATTTTTATTCAAATGTATTCTTATTTATTTAATGTACTGAGAAAACAAAATGTACAATATCTCAAATTTAGAGAGGACCATTAAGAGTCAGATTCTTAATGAAATCTACGGACACAAAGTACTTCATTATCTACTTTTCAGCTTTTATACACAAAAGTGTATCCTTCAGTAACTTTCTCAGAGAATTTAAGCATAAATCTGCCAAATGTTTCAAAAACAGCCTTGTTTCACTGAAATAGCCTCAAAATCACAAACTGCCATTAAGAGTCAGATGCTTTTACGGAATCTAATAAAACAGAGTATTTTCTACAGATGACTCCTCCCACTCAACGCAATAAGTCCCATCCCACTCAGCAAATCATATAAAACTAAGGACCCCCACTAAGACGACCGTTGAAAGTAGCCATGAATCTGAGAAAAACCAAGTCTGATGTAGCCTCCCCTTATTATCACCAGGATAACGGATATGGGCTTAATGACTGGATGTTACAAAGTAGGGGAGAGGATGTTCCCGAAGAAGAGCCCTCCTCTATATCATATCCATGTAAGGTCTTCAGGACAAAAGAGGACCACGATAACATGCAGGTGTGGCTTGAGGAAGGAACACAGCGGCGGAGGAAAATGCCACAATGTCAATTGGGGTACATGAGCCAACCACCTTAGGTATAAAGGCAGGGTTGGGCTTCAGCAACACTCTCGTTTGCCCCGGGGCAAACTGAGTGCACGAAGGATGTACAGGCAATAAGGCTGTAAAACTCCTGAGCTCTGTGAAGTGTTTTCACTTATCTTTTTATGTCTTGAGTATATTGTATGTTGCATTATTGGAGAAGCTTAGGACCCAGGGTTAGGTTTAGGGTTAGGATTTTCATTGCCTAAACAACGCTGTTGTGCATACAGTATGTCAATACAACTTGGTATGTTGAATTGAAACTTGTGTATATGTTGTCCAACAGTATAATCAACCAGTGCTGCTATAAGCTGCCATCACGTCTCCCCCTGCCACGGAGCGTCAGGGCATTGGAGATGATGGACAACCTGAATGCCTCTAAATCCATCTGCCCAAAATGCTATGCGAGATGATGCTCAAGCCACACCTGCAGGAAAAAGTGCATAATAAATAAATCACTAAAAGTCAATATCACTGTTATTGCCACTTCTGTTAACAAGGTTACCATTGAATGTCTTAACTTTTAAAAAATGGTTTAAAGGAGTATGTATGAGGAATTATCAGAATACCTTTATTCGTCCCACAGAGAGGAAATGCATATTTGTTACAGCAAGTGAAGAGTCAAATATAGTGGAGGAAATAAGTATTTGATCCCCTTGCAAAACATGTCTTAGTACTTGGTGGATAAACCCTTGTTGGTCAGCACAGAGGTCAGATGCTTCTTGTATTTGATCACCAGGTTTGTGGACATCTCAGGTCCTTATGGTCAAGAAAATGACTCCATTTGTGGTGGAGCAAAAATCAATATGGTGCCTCAGTAAAACCAACTCTTTTTAGACGCCTAATGGCGGTTAGAAAACCGAAAAAGCCGTAATCTTTGCCCATTCTTTAGTACACATACTGAGGGTCGGGGTGACGGGCTGCAAGCTGTGTGGCAGCCTGTCGAAGATTTATTATAAATGTTTCGTTTACAATACTATTACTATATATGAGAGCAAAAAATAAAACACATTTTCATTTTGTAATGGTTGTTTAATTGAAAACACAACATTCAACACACTTTCATAAAAACACATTACATTTTACCAAGTTAATGCCGTAGTGCATACAAGGTAATAGACTTAACGATTTGCACTGCTGCTTCTCTCCGCGTTTCATTGACAGTGATCGGTTTATCGTTCAATTCACATTGCCCAAGTAGATGTTTAGGGGTCTCTTGGAAGTAAACAAATGCATTTTTTATATCAGATAAATGCATTAACATCACATGCAAATTCTCTATCCTTTCACCCGCAACGATTATAATCTGCTTTGCTTCTTCTTCGGTTTCACCATTATTAGCTCTGAATGTAATCCTTTCTGGGGCTTCTTGTGCTTCTTGTGGTCTGTTGAATACCTGGCGTATAATTTGTTTAGCTGTAAGGACAGGTACCATATAATTGTCTTCAAAAGCTTTGTCTATGTCGTCACACGTTTTGGCATATCCTTCGATGTAATGACAACCGATATTAGAATAGAGATCCTCCAACAGTCTTTTAATGCATGTTCTGGCACTGTCGCCAATTTGGGCAATTCCATAGTATCGTGCTTTTTCTCTCATTATACTGAAGCAAAGCTCTGCCATTGCTTTTGGTATTTGCTCAACACATTCGCAGCAGTCGGTTAGCGGTAGAAGATCTATAAGATTATTATGATCCGGTAATGACTCAACAACACCATTACATTTCTTCACTTTGTTCCTTTTTCTTTTCACCTTCCTTCGTTTTGTCTTTTTGGTTTTCCGTCCTTTCCTTTTCATTCGCATTCTGCGTTTGCTTTTCATTTTTCTTCTCCTTTTCATTTTTCTTCGTTTTTCTTTACTTTTTCTTTTCTTTTCTGCTAATTGTCGTTTGCGATCTTGGCTAGTGGTATGAGATATACTGTTTCTATAAAGGTTATCTATAATACCATCTTTTAAAGAAAGATATTCTTCATATGTCATGTTATCGTGGTCCTCTTTTGTCCTAAAGACCTTACATGGATATGATATAGAGGAGGGCTCTTCTTCTGGAACATCCTCTCCCCTACTTTGTAACATCCAGTCATTAAGCCCATATCCGTTATCCTGGTGATAATAAGGGGAGGCTATATCAGACTTGGTTTTTCTCAGATTCATGGCTACTTTCAACGGTCGTCTTAGTGGGGGTCCTTAGTTTTATATGATTTGCTGAGTGGGATGGGACTTATTGCGTTGAGTGGGAGGAGTCATCTGTAGAAAATACTCTGTTTTATTAGATTCCGTAAAAGCATCTGACTCTTAATGGCAGTTTGTGATTTTGAGGCTATTTCAGTGAAACAAGGCTGTTTTTGAAACATTTGGCAGATTTATGCTTAAATTCTCTGAGAAAGTTACTGAAGGATACACTTTTGTGTATAAAAGCTGAAAAGTAGATAATGAAGTACTTTGTGTCCGTAGATTTCATTAAGAATCTGACTCTTAATGGTCCTCTCTAAATTTGAGATATTGTACATTTTGTTTTCTCAGTACATTAAATAAATAAGAATACATTTGAATAAAAATGTCTACAAACTAGAGAAAGAGACTTTGCATCTTTATTTCAACTTACTGGATTGCCACTTGAAAGGTTGTGGTTACTGTGATTCATGTTTGTCAAAGAATCTGATCATACAGATGAATAACGGTTTTGAATGTTTCTCCTGTCTCTCACTATGTCTCATGGTGTGAAAACTCAGATCGAATGACTGTAAATTCAGTTGGTCTCTACAGTGCAAGTATGTTTACAGTTGCTGCCTCTGAAGGGTAGCCTGATGCTTCTTGTTTACCCTTCAAAAATGTGTGTATATAGTTTCTGAAGTAAAAATCGGACATGTCATTCAGGAAATCGTGTTGCCTCTGGCTGGGGTGACTGACTCGGCACCCATTGCATATTTCTTCTCTGTACCGATGTATCACCCTCTCCACAATATCAACCAACACCGATTTCACTGTGTCCATAAACAGAGACGTTTTGGCCCCAGGAGCAAAATCAGCAGCAGTAGTATTGCAAGATTCGGGTGTCCAAAATGGTAGTGATGATGGTGGCAGTCCCGGAGTCTGTTCCTGGCTGCAACTCGCGGGGGGAGTCTTTGGTGTTTCTCAGCTCCATGTCTAGTTTACAACGGTCGTCTTAGTGGGGTCCTTCGTTTTAGATGATTTGCTGAGTGGAGGGTGGGGTTTATTGCGTTGAATGGGGGGGGGGGGAGTCATTTTCAGTGAAACAAGGCTGTTTTTTGAAACATTTGGCAGATTTATGCTTAAATTCTCTGAGAAAGTTACTGAAGGATACACTTTTGTGTATAAAAAAGCTGAAAAGTAGATAATGAAGTACTTTGTGTCCGTGTGAAACCCCCCTACAGAATGTCAGTCCCTGTGTAAAACTTTTTAGTGACACTCTGCAGATTTGTGTGTAATTCTCTCACAAAAGGAACTGTAAGATACACTTTTTATGTATGCAAAACCTTAAACATTTCTGAAAATAAAATACTTTATCTGAATACATTTTCTTTAAAGGCACTTTTTGATTTTAACGCTATTTCAATGGAGATTTTGAGACTTTTTACAGACACTCTGCAGATTTATGTGTAATTCTCTCACTAAGGAAAACAGTAAGTCTCTTACTTTTTTTATATGTATGACAACTTACAACTGGTAAAAAGTTAAGTACTTTTTCTGACCAGATTTTCTTTAAGACTGTGACTCTTAACACTGTTTCGATGAAACACAGCAGTCTTGATAACTTGACATGACTCACATTACTTTTCTAAAATATATGTTTTTTAGAAGCGTTACTTTGATTTCAAGGCTGTGATGGCGAGAGTTTAACAGTCAATGGCATCAAGATGGTGCTCAATAAGGACATTGTCATCCACCTTATTGATCAAGTGCTCATGCCAGACTCAGGTTAGACTTGCACATTTTCCCCTTATTAATGATTACCCGATTTACTACATTAATACATATATTGTTTTTTTGTAATCCATATTTTTAATGGTGTTTAAATTCCCTTTGTGCCTCAAGCTAAACAGGTGATGGAACTGGTTGGAAGTTCCCAGTCAACCTTTGGAGACATGGTGTCTGAGCCAGGCCTTTCTGCTTCCATGCAATCTGCCGCTGAGTACACTTTGCTTGCCCCCCTCAACACTGTCTTAAATGGTGAATAACATACTGGTGATTCAATAAAGCACGCCCCTATTTAGTTGGTGGCTGAAGACAAATCCTGGGTCCATTCTCTAGACTCTATTCTAGTCACATTCTGGAATAATTGGTGATATTTAGATTTGTTTTGTATTTACCCCTCATGTGCTGAGTCATTAGTCAATATGTGTAAATGTATGGAGCTTTAGGGAAACTATACATTTATTGGCACACTGCAGAAGCTTTATGCCATGTAACAGCAAGTGTCCACTCCCCCCGAGAACATTCCTGGACTTCACCCAAAGGGAGTAGAGATGATTTGTTTTTGCATTAAGAACGACAGAGAAAATTTCTCTTTTAAATGGTTTTAAATGGGTCCCAAAAAGTTTCCCAATGACCCGGAATAGTACTGCCAGAACTAACGATATCCAAAATGTCTAACTACTAATTATTGTCGTCTTTCTTGAAACTGACGTGCTTAAATTCTCTGAGAAAGTTACTGAAGGATACACTTTTGTGTATAAAGCTGAAAAGTAGATAATGAAGTACTTTGTGTCCGTAGATTTCGTTAAGAATCTTTGGCAGATTTATGCTTAAATTGTCTGAGAAAGTTACTGAAGGATACACTTTTGTGTATAAAAGCTGAAAAAGTAGATAATGAAGTAGACTTTGTGTCCGTAGATTTCGTTAAGAATCTTTGGCAGATGTATGCTTAAATTCTCTGAGAAAGTTACTGAAGGATACACTTTTGTGTATAAAAGCTGAAAAAGTAGATAATGAAGTAGACTTTGTGTCCGTGTGAAACCCCCATACAGAATGTCAGTCCCTGTGTACAACTTTTTAGTGACACTCTGCAGATTTGTGTGTAATTCTCTCACAAAAGGAACTGTAAGATCCACTTTTTATGTATGCAAACGTCTTTCTTGAAACTGACGTGCTGTCCGTTTTACAAAACAAGTTATGTTTTCTGCTTCTTCATCCTCTGAATTTTCCTCCCCCGTCCCTCTTCCTTCACCCCTCACAGCAACAATCAAGGTGGATCTGTGAAATGAAACACCTCTTCCCAAAGCGTGACTTCCCTATTGAGGGCAGTAGGGTCTAAATCGATTGACCAGATATACTAACATGCAGAACGTACGTTATGTTTGAAAAAAGACTAACCATTTATCCAGTTCAAGCTGTCTTTAAGATGTGACATCGCGCACTGACTATTTCCCGTAAAATCGTGACAAACTATTACTTATTCTTAAATGTGATCTCTTGCTGCATGGTTGAAAATGATAGATGAAAAATAACCTTTTTTAAAAAGAGTCAAGTTGTTCAAGATCAGATACAGGTCAAGAAAATGCATAGAGGAGGTATGGTGCTGGCTCATTAGCCCTCTCACTCTTCTTAGAATGATCCTGTGCAATTATAGTTAATAAAAGTAATTATACATTAGTTCACAAATCCATACAACTAAAAGAGAATATCCTTAGGTATCACTATTAAAACCTAAATAAGATCTTTTGAAAATAACCTCTTTGCACGCAATATGTAAATGACTCTAAAACAACCAATAGGGTTATTCCTGATTGTTTAACAAATTAGCATTATATTGTATTTGGTTTTTATGGCAGAGCAAATACTTTTTTAGGTTTAGGCTATTCTCCTGTATATATGTACACACACATATATATATATACACATATATATACACACATATATATATTAAAATATATGCATACACATTACAAAAACATCTAGATAGTTATACATGAGAAAATAATGTAACTGCTTTCTCTGTTTTGCTATGGCCATCTGCCTTGAATCCGTAGACTTTGTAATTGACAGCCTCCGACCGTCTCCTCACACACCATTTGCCTGTAGAGGATGTCGGGGGTTTTATGATTTCTCTCACACGTGTCTTCCGACATGTCCAAACTGTTCACAAAACTTTTCACGGCACTCTTTAGAGCAGAGAGAGGGTTAGAGAGATTGACAGTACTTTTGAAATATATGGTTGCTATATTTCATGTTATTTGCAAGTATTTGTAAGTTACAGTCAATACTGTATACAGGATTAGGGGCACAGGAAGTGGTTAGGTGGCGGGACACTGCTCTTTAGAGCAGAGAGAGGGTTAGAGAGATTGACATTACTTTTTTTAAACATATGGTTGCTATATTTCATGTTATTTGCAAGTACTTGTAAGTTACAGTCAATACTGTATACAGGATTAGGGGCACAGGAAGTGGTTAGGTGGCGGGACATTGATCCTATGCATACTATGTGATTCATTTTAAAATTATTATTTTGTAAGACCGGTAGGGGCAGCATTTTATTTTTATCATTTTAAAATTATTTTCAAATTTTATTTCGAAAACCGGAAGTGGGGGCGGGACACCCGGCGGAAGGGGCGGGGCTTATGGGGGCGGGACTTCCGGCGGAAGGGGGCGGGACTTAGAGGTGTGACCTGTCACTTTCTATGCATACTAATGAGATTGAAGTGGTATGGGTATAACTACTTACCTACACTGTAAAATGTATTATCTTTTAAATTTACACACGGCATCTATTGCACGTCTGTCCGTCCTGGGAGAGGGATCCCTCCTCTGTTGCTCTCCCTGAGGTTTCTCCCATTTTTCCCTTTAAACTGTGGGTTTTCTCCGGAAGTTTTTCCTTGTACGATGTGAGGGTCTAAGGACAGAGGGTGTCGTATTGTCATACTGATATTCTGTACAAACTGTGAAGTCCACTGAGACAAATGTAACATTTGTGATATTGGGCTATATAAATAAACATTGATTGATTGAGTCCTCTATTGATGTTGTTGTGAGCGGTGTTGTGGAGAAACTCAGCGACGTAAAAAACATTGTGTGGGTCATAAGAAGACACGTCAACGGTTACGTCATGACGCAAGCAATGACGCAATAATTCACCTTTGAACCTAATTCACCTTTGAACCTGCATCTGTAACAATGAGTGGACCAAAGAAAATAAAAGTCGACAATGAGTGCAGAGTGTTTAATGAGGAGTGGACAGCTAAATATTTTTTCACCGATCTGCTACTGGCCCGGCCCGTCAATCAAATTTTAAAACTCATAGTGGCCCCCGAGCCAAAAAGTTTGCCCACCCCTGCTTTAAGGGATCTCTATCAGAGTGGTAGGAGTATTGCAGTTTTTTTTATTTTATCAGAACTGAACAGATTATAAGGTTGGAACTGAAAACAAACCAGAACAGAGTTGGAAGTGAACTCACTTTATTTTTTAACTGAATTTAAGTTGTACCTGGATTGTGTGGAGGCTATTTTTATATAACATTAGAAAGACTGATTCTTATTATTACATTATAAGCTTATCATGCTCATTTATGTGGCTGTGACTTTGGAATAAATAGACGTCTTTAGCCTGCAATACAGAGTAGCAAGGTCAGGTGCTGGAAGAATACAAAGAGTTATTCATAAACAGGACATCACTCCGTCCTTGAGCTTTGGGTGAGCTCCGCTCCCACACATAGCTAGGAAGCAGCCTTATGAAGATTCCACTTTTTATGTAGAAACGTTAGCGGTAACAAATTTCGTATGATGGTGCCAGAGTAGGGAGGGACTTCCACAGGCCGGCCGAAGAATGCTGATTGGAAGGTCGTGTTGCCAAGAGACTCTATCTGAGTCTGCGCACCTACCAAAGAGAACCAAGTCTAAACCATGGTATCTCTTCAGCTAGTCTTGACCAATCATAAATGTACGGGCAACGCCCTGTGTAATACAAATGTATGCACGCACGAGGTTCGGGGCTTTTTCCGGAAATAGTGGTTATAGATTACAGCTTTGCTGCCTGTAATTTATATGACGTCACGGAGTCCTTGGCCAAGTGAATATATATCTTTTGCTCTCTCATAATAAATAGTTAAACTTAGAAGTTGTCTGTCTTTGCTGGAATTTTGAACACAACAATTGAAAGAGACACTTTATATTGTACTTTATATTTTAATTTCTGTCAAATTATATGACTTGTGGTACAACAATTGTCTTATTTCATTGATGTTGAAACTGTAATTATTGCACCTGTAAAAGGGGAACAGAACAAAAAGAGTTAACTCAGGAATTTGGAGAGGTTAAAATAGGAACAACCTATACATAATATTTTAGTAGACCGGTCTAAACTAAAATAGGCTATTTTAAACTATTCATCCTGTATGAATACAATTTAATTAGCCACATAAATATGAATGCAAGGGGAAAGAAAGTAAACAAAAGGGAAAGGTGATATACTTACCACTGATTTACTGAATTAAGTAGACAAAAAAAACATTTAACATACAACAAAGACAATGTTGTATATTAAATGGTTTTTTTGTCTACTTCATTCAGTAAATTGCTAGCTGTTCTATCCAAACCACCTGGTCTCTGGTCTAATTATTTTACTGTCTATCCACTCCAGTAGAATCTTGAATTCTTCTGATCCAATAGCTTAACCCAAGATAAGAAGTGCTACACTTACATCCAAAACCAACGGGCAATAAAGTGTGTATGTGTTTGATGGAGGGGGTAAGAGAGAGAGTGAAGAATACAGAGAGGGTCAGGGTCTCGGCTCTCACATTGTGTAAGTGTGGTTGAGCTCCATGGTGAGGGCTCCTCTGCAACAAGCTATTCCACAATTTAGGATTTTCCAGAGAGGGTTATTTGTGAATAAACGTCCCTCCGGAGCATTTGCAGTGAACGGGCCGGGAGCATGTTGTTTCTTACACGACCACGAGAGCACCTCTAGTGGTCGTGTCAGAAACAACATACACTTTAAAACGTGTCTCTGGGTCGTAATAAGGGCATGAACAATCGGCCTATATGGTCGTTTTTTGTAGGAGGACAGGCTGAACAGATCATGCATTTTAGCCATGCCTCATTTCGCTCTATTTTGCTCTCCTCCACCCTGTCTTTGCATGCGCTGCAGCTGACCACGCCCCCCTGCAAAGGAGGGGCCGAGTTACGAGCGTCATGTTACCAAGCTGTTACCATGCCACGGCAACCTCTCATTCCCCTGATAGGTGGAGAGTTGGCCATATAGGCGGAGCTCCTCGTCACTGACGTCAGACTATTTTCAAATCTGTATCAGTCTGTATCAGCTCCGTTAAAGCCCCGTTTTTAGAGATTTGGGTATAGAGGAAAAGAGAGAGGGTTGTGTTTTCTGACACTTGGTGAGTTCTCTCTCTTTTCCTCCACACCGGACACACACCGGACACACATATTCATGTATAAAAGACGTACAAAGGTGCATTTTGCATGATAGGTCCCCTTTAACCATTTATAAGAAGTGTATTTCAAAGATTTATAAGCCAGGGTAAGTGGGCAATTTGTGCCTGACTAATGACAAGAGCATTCCCTCTAATTACACAAGTTACAATGGGATTAGACAGTTCTTATTTCTTAAAGGCCATTGACTGGCATAACCACCAGTGAGGCATTCACTGCTGACAGGAACGGAAGCCACAGCTAATACAAGTGTGTCATTTAATTAAGGCTAACATTTCCTCTCATAATATAGCAGCGCATTTGAAGACCATATTTGAAGACCACGTATCAAGAGATTTGTACTTACACCCCTGCACGTAATTAATAAGACAACAACATCACAGTGCCTGTGGTTCCAAATTCAAATTGCTGTGCCTGCATACACACAAAGCTGCTAATAAACAATATGGAAATTGGATTCCCTGATGAACTCCTGAGGGTTGGAGAATTCACATGTACTTGTGCAAAATGCAGGCAACAGTTATGAATAAAGAATGCTTCAAGTGAAAGTGGCAGAGACCACAGCTCAAAATATTTATTACAGTCCCTCAGCAGTGACACATGCCTCAGAATCTGAGGCTACAGTAGCCCCCAACCATTCCAGCCCATACAGCCGAGACAGAAGGTTATTGCTGATATGGTGAGGCTTTGAGGGCCATTATCAGACAGCACAAATAATTAAGGATGTCAATAATGTGAGAATAAGAGGGGTCTTTTGTGGAGGCCTTTTGTGGCCAGAGGCCCCTTTCACATGAAAGAACTAGACACACTGTTGGACCTCCCCCTTGCTGGTGTGCCGATGTAGACATTAGCTAGTGATAAGCCCGGGAGGGGGCAATAAGAGAGAGCGCAGGATCCAATTTGAGATGAAAAAAGTTGTGGCGCAGGGACGGTATGAGCTGAAAACCTATGGAGCATACATTGGTGTTACAAGAAAGATTTCTAATCAAGATCAAGATATATTATACCACCTTTTAGTGTAGCACTGGAACCGGAGAAAGTCATACTGTAAAATTCACGATAGGGCCGGATAAATACAGCCTGTCATCATCTGGGTCGTTTTTACCACTGTCCTCCGCTCCTGACATGATTGACAGCTGCATCCGCCGGCCTTGGACAGCAGCCAGCCTAGCTCTTGTGTTGCGGCTCTGCATGGTCGATCACGGGGGTCCCACCCTGGGACATTAGCTGCCGGGGTCCAGCGGGGAAACACTAGGCCCCCGGCAACACATTTAGGAAGTAGCACTAGCTGGTAATTGTCCTGTGCCAGCGGGAAAGTTGGAGGGACACAGGGACAAGACAAAGGGAGGACAGGATGAGCATAAGGGACAAGGCCTCCAAGCCTTTCATGGAAGAGGAGCCGTCTAGACATCAATGCTTCACAGGAAAGATTGAGCCTCTTTTAATATGACTTTGAGAGACTCTTGTTCTCCCTTCAGGATGGGAAAGAACGCTGATCTGTGTTGCTGGGGGGGGGGTCACATTCATTGATCCGAGACAGAACTAGAGCTTGACCTCGCTCATATCATTTGATGTCAGAGATGTGATGACAACGGTCCTTACCAGGGTTCACGGACGGATCTACGGGGGGCCCCCAACGAAGAGCTTAGCCCCCCCTGCTGCCCCCCTCCCCCTGCTGCCCCCTTACTTTTTTGTTCTTACAACTGTACTGTACGCCACTATGTCTACAACCTTCTCAAATCATTATGACAAGCAATACCTAACCATTTTTATAAGAGTCACCTAAACTAAAGCCCCCAGGACTTGGCCCGGCCCTGCATCATGCCTGAACACAGTCTCCGGGTCACACGGAGCAGAGAGCAGCGACCAGGCATCTGAAGGTGAAGCCCGTTATCCCTCAGAACATTTTGCCCTGGTATGGATTTTAGTAAAACACTTAACACAATTCCCAGAACCACACACACAAAGTGCAAAACACCTCTTATATACTGCAGAATGGAGCACTGTACTCAAAACTAAACACACACTTCATTTATAGTACAAGACTCTTTGTCCAACCAACTACACACCATCGTGCTCAATCTAAAGCACAATCATCTTTTATGGCGTATAAAGATTGTTGAAGTCTACAAAAGTATGTGCAGAAACACAAATAGACTTTGTTATACTTTTATTTTTCTCCAAAACATATTGGACAACTCATAGTTACGGTTGTGTAAACAACAATGATGCCTCTGTCAAATACAGTAAATGGAGAGGAAAACTTTGAGGAAAATGAAATACAAAACAATATTTTTACAAAAAAAACGGAAAGAAAAACACAGTACTCTGCATTTTACCACCAACTGGGTCTGACCACAGCTCTTCATCAACCTGCAGAAGTAGCATCACCTGTAGGCCTGACGGTCATACAGCTCCAACCGTTATGCTGCAAATAACTCTTCATCTGACTTCAGTTCATCCTCCCTCCCTCTCTCTCTCATCCCTCTCTCTCTCTCATCCCTCTGTCTCTCTCTCATCCCCCCTGTGAAGCTGCCAATTGAGCGGCCCGACCAAGCAAGGATACAAAGGCAGAACGTCCAAAAATATAACCCGGTGTGGGCATTTATTAAATCAGACACAATGATTCACAGCCTCAATCCTGCTGAACATGTGCACACCATCACCAACCACAGGGATCTCACACCACACTACCAGCCCCCTAACAGACAGGGAAACAGAGCCTAAATACACACACACACTAATCAGCAATTAGACACATGTGGGAGGGGGGAGGAGACAACACAGGGCACCAGGTGCACACAATCAACAGCAACAGACATGGGGAAAGGGGAACACTTTTCAACATAAAACTAGCAAACAGAGACAGACAAACTAAAACACAGACAGTACATACATTTCGCCACCAACAAAGCTACACAATTCGTAACGGAGGCCGAGATCTATGGCCCCAAAGATCACCCCCGTTACATTTCCTCACCCCTCTCCCCTGGAAGCACAGTGTCCTGGAAATCCTGGCTTCCCTACAAGGTTTCTGCTTCCCCTTGTGCAGCATTGTTTCCTCAGGGGGGGGCGTGAAGTCAGAAGGAAGCTTCCCTTTCTTTCTCTCCGGGATCTGATTCTTCCTCTCCATGCTGGTTCTGCTGTCTGACGCGCTCTCTCTCCTGACGGACCTTCTCGGCCATTTCCCCCCCCCTCCTCCTCAGCTAGAAGAGCATCTTCCTCGTCATTAATTTCCTTCTCCTCTGCCAGTTTCTTCTTAGAGAGCCGGGACTGTATGAAGGTAGATATGGTGCAAAATGCGAGAGCGTGTAAAACCTGATGTGACCACTTGCAGAAAAAAAATCTGAGCTTGTGTGCATACATTTACACTTGTATAACATATCCACGTAACTGTGAACCAAATGTACACTTGTATAAAATATCCACGTAACTGTGAACCAAATTTGAAGTCAAGAAGAAAAAAAAAATGGTTGTAGCTTGTAGAAAAAAAATGAACTTAGTGATAAAATGTTCACTTGCAGAAAAATACATTTTTTAAATATATTTTCCATTACAACTGCAACTTGGTTATTACAACCTCTCAAATCAGTCATTACAACTTGACGAATCTGCTCTGTGGCAGTATAAATCGACGAATCTGCGGTCTTGACTTTTGCTACACTTCTTGCGATGAATGTGTCGCAAAAGTAATTTTCACCTGTAGATGTGGGGGGAGGGAGGGAGTTGGAGCGAAGGGGCGAAGCTATCAGAACGACGAGGCTCGGGTCAGTCAGACAGTCACAGCCACAGTCAGGTCGAACCGGATGACTGCGGGGCTAACGGTCCGTGTCGCTACCAGTTCGCTGACATGGCACGTCAATCAACGGTAAGTTTTGCCCATTACTTGCCCAGTATTACTTTGAATATTATTATTGTCATTGAGGATTAAATCCGCTATGAAGACCACCGTTTTATATCGTGCAGTTTAGCTGCAAAATAACGTCAGCTAGCTTTGTTGAGTTTATGCTAGCTAAACAAGTAGTGGTTGTAGTCTACAGCAGTAATTCATATATTATAGCCTACTGCTTTGGCACTAACAGTTGATAAACGTTTATGAAAAATAAAACCAATTGAACAGTAGGCCTACTGAAATAATGACGAGTTTTATAAATGTCTTGGGCTCCTGCAGTGTTATTAAAGCCTTTGTAAATTATCCATGCTATTTTCTATTTAGAACGAAGACTTCAGAATCTTAAAATCCCTTGACGTTTGTATGCAATTGTGCTAAATTAAACACTGGAATTGACATTAGTTATTTATATTTTGCCATCACTTAATTAGACGTTTAAGTCAAGCTAAGGTACATGTGATGGTAGCTAGTTAGTGCTCTTACCTGTGAGGCCTCCTCCAAACAGCATAATAACCAGACTGTATCATTAAAACTAAGTACCAGTTCTAGATCCTTGACTTTAGACAAACAATTCAAAAGACAAAATGTATTTAAAGACCAATCTTTATTTGAATGTGCCTCTTAACCTGATATATTAGTTATACAGTAATAGTATTGACAATCTAAAAAAACTGAGCAACTCAACAGTCAACTTTGTGTTTCATATTGTCTAAAGCATTTCAGTCAGACAACTTACGTGTTTCTTTAACATGTTTATTAGAAGCAGCATATAGTTGAGTTTGGCGACTAGGCTCGGGCATCATCACTCCATAGATATACATAGCACGATGAGTGATGATCAAATAACTAACCCCCGAGCCTACGGGTGGAAGCTGGGGTGGTGGTGGGGCAGCAAGCAGCAGCGACGTAGAGGTAGCTGCAGCAATAGCAGCAGCAAGCAATGCATGGAGAGAGATCTGGCAGGTTAAATAGAGCGGCATATTAAGGAGACTCTGTTTGGTTGGTTGTAGAGTGGCAAGGGGGCGTTATGTATGAATGCAGCATAAGTGCTCAAGTTGACTGCCTGAACTAGCTCGCAGGCTTTTTTTTATTTCCCCCCTCTCATATTCAGTGTGGACGGATTGAGACAGCATGGTGTCCAGAGAGCAGCAGAGACTTCAGGGAGAAACCTCCATGTGATGGACGTCCTGTCTGTTGGTTTGGAGAGGACTGAGGGTCTTTCCTCAGCGAGGAGGACCAGGCCTGATGGAGGAGCCCATGCTGGGCATAGCTGATACCAACTTCACAGGCCTAGTCTGTCACTTTATTTGACTAAATGTGTTTACTTATACATTTAATAGGTTACACCTTCTGTCCATATGTGCTTTTTATTTAAAACATTTGATGAAGTTTTGGTTCACATTTCAATAAATTGTATTTGTATTTGCACTCCTTTTGTCCATTATTCTTACTGAAAATGTTAGATTACACATTCACATCTGACTGAAGATTGGCCCCATTTATTTGTGACGTTGCAAACTCTGCGGTACAAGGCACAGGTGATGTGAAGCTCATAAAGTGAGGCAAATAGAAATAATCAGCTGATGGAGTGTAGATGTGGAAATAGGTGCATTCGATCAGCTGACTGTTTTCACAATAAAAGTAGTTTCTTAGTGAATGTCCTGTACTGGTCTTAACATCTCATAACATCAGCTTTTAATGTTCCTCTTGGATGTTCTTCTTGACCCTCAGAGAAGGAGAAAATGTCGTGTCTTTCAGGCATGTCCTTTCCTAACAAAAATGACAGGAAACATAAAACATATTATTGCAGAACAAGAGTGTTATTTATGAAAGCGGTGTGTTTGTGTGTTTAGGGGCTGTAGATATCATTATTTTGTAATTGTAATGTTTTTTTTTATTTCAACAGTGAGCTACAAAGACAATCAGATTATGAATGAACAGTATGAAATTCATCAACATTGAAATATATGTTATTATCAAAATAATATTTAACTGTTATCAAAACGTAGTGCAACTGTAGAAGCTTGCTCTGTTGTCTCACTGAAAGAATCACTTTTACCACGTTTTTTACAGACAATATTGAGATATAAATAGTAGCAGTTCTCACTATGTGTTAAATAGCTTTGCCTTCAATACATTACATTAGAAAGCTGACAAAGTCATAGTGCTTGTTAACATCTAAATGTAACTTTTTGCATGGAAAAAACCCTCAACTTAACTGATGTGTAGGTGATCTAGTATTTAGTATTGTTTAATGGAATGTATATTAGTGTATTAAAGTCAATACTTCATTCATTTAAACCAATATCTTTCTTGATTCTTTGTACAGTATGAAAAAAAGAGTCTTTGTACCTGAGCTGAAGTTCACTGCTGTGAGGAGTCCAGTTCTGTCTCTCACTCTCTGGTCCAGCCTTTCTGCATCACCTGGACACCTTAAACAAACAGATATATATGTAAAGTACCATGTGTACAAACAATATAACTGATTATCTTCTGTTGAACATGTTGGATTGTGTATTGTCCGAGTCAGGGTCCTTTTTATTTTACTGTAACTTTGGAAGTTGTGTTACCAATGCTTACTGTTTATTTAATACCCATTTGGTAATGCAATTAATAAAAACAACAAGGTTTGGGGTCGTTCTTCAGATGACTGTGACGTTAACGTGTAAGCTCAACCAACCATATTGTAATATCTAACTAATCATCTTCAAATATGACATTAACAATTGTAATATACACACATCTTATTGTGAGGTTGATTTCACATACACTACTTTGACATTAGCTTGTCTTAGGTTAAGGTTAATTTAAATTCGCTATGCTCAAGTATGTACTCGAGCATAGCGAATTTGAATTAACCTTAGCGATGCATACAGTTCCTACCTACATAATAAAATATCTCTCTAAGTTACAAGGATGACCTTATTTGATCAACCTCAAACAGAAGCCGTTTGTTCTACAGTATTATCCCACTTAACACTTAACACTTGTCTATTTCGTTTTAACCTTTATATATACAGTCTATGGTTTTAACTTGGAGGCTACGATTAGCATCGTTAGCACAGATGTAGCTACCACTCACTTACACGCTAACCCAAGCCTTAACATTCATTACGTAGCTGATTAAAATCATAAACACATCAATAAGTACTCGAATTTCACTTACCGCAAAACCGCATTCATGCACCGTCTTTTTTAACCGCAGAGCGAGTCACAATAGTCCGATATATAATCATGAAGACACGGACCGTTAGCCCCGCAGTCATCCGGTTCGACCTGACTGTGGCTGTGACTGTCTGACTGACCCGAGCCTCGTCGTTCTGATAGCTCCGCCCCTTCGCTCCAACCCCCCTCCCTCCCCCACATCTACAGGTGAAAATTACTTTTGCGACACATTCATCGCAAGAAGTGTAGCAAAAGTCAAGGCCGCAGATTCGTCGATTTATACTGCCACAGAGCAGATTCGTCAAGTTGTAATGACTGATTTGAGAGGTTGTAATAACCAAGTTGCAGTTGTAATGGAAAATATATATTTTTTAAATATATGTTTCTGCAAGTGAACATTTCATCACTAAGTTCATTTTTTTTCTACAAGCTACAAAACTTTTTTTTTTTCTTCTGTGACTTCAAATTTGGTTCACAGTTACGTGGATATTTTATACAAGTGTACATTTGGTTCACAGTTACGTGGATATTTTATACAAGTGTACATTTGGTTCACAGATACGTGGATATTTTATACAAGTGTAAATGTATGCACACAAGCTCAGATTATTTTTCTGCAAGTGCTCACATCAGGTTTTACACACTCTCGCATTTTGCACCATATCTCCCTTCATAGACTGCGGCCTCTCTAGCTGAGCGGGATCCGCCCGGGACCGCTGCAGTTGCATCAGCGTGGCTATCTGCTGCTTCATCTGGATGAGCTCCCTCTCGCACTCCTCCTTCTCCTCCGTGCTGCAGGCTGCTGTTCACCTTCTCCAGCTTCTTAGCGGCCACTCGCTCCAGTTCGCTCTTCAGCTGGCGGTTATTCTCCTCCAGGATTTTTACCAGCTCCTCCCGCTTCGTTTTTTCTTCCTCCTTTCTGGCCTTCTGGGCTGTGAGCTCTGCCTGTCGCTGTCTCTCCAGCTCCTCCAGCAGCTGACGCTCCATGATGCGCTTTGCCTCCTCCTTCTGTTGCTTTTGCCGGTCCTGACTCCTTGGAGTCAATCTAAGAGCTAAGATATGTGTATGTATCTTAGCTTGACAGATGGAACAATGCATGTACTCTAATTTTTACAAGAATCTGATTTTGTGTAAGTTTTAAATATTCATTGAAGGTGTCTTTCATATTTGAATGTTTATTTATTTAAAACATGTATTAGTTGCTATACTGTAGACATGTAGGCCTAGTACATATGTATAATTATATTATTATTTTAAGTGTGGTTATATAAATGTAAACTTATATAAAGTTATTTGGTTGAGCCAAGTAACCCAGGTGGATGCAATCAGGTAATTAGGACAGAGCCTCTGTTTTTAGATGGGGTTTGTGGCCATGCTGTAGGCCTGACGTTTAAAATAAATGGTCAAATCTTATCTGTTAAGATGAATGTTTTATTTTAAAGGTTTTTATTTGTTTAAGGAGGGACCAGTGGCGGCTGGTGGAAAATATTTTTGGTGGGGCTGTTGATATGCAACCCAGTCTCATGGCATTTCGTGTTCACCAACACGATTTTAAATCTATTGATTCGTGTTCACCAACACGATTTTCCCCTTTTTTCGTGTTGCACAGCACGATTTTAAAAGCAATGTATTTCTACTGAAAATGACGCTCATGGAAGCACGGCATTCGTTTGTGTCGGCTGCCCTTAAAGGCAATGTGAGCGTCCATTCTCATTGGATAACGGAGAATTGTACACCCGGAAGTAAGTATTCCCCTTACTGTCGATTGATTTTACAGTGATATCTGCACTACTCATCGACTAAAAAACCCCAGATTATCCTTGTTAATTACACAACATTGATTGGTTTAAATTGTGTGCAATGCTTTTGTATTTTTCCCCTTCGATTCGGAGAAACAAATATTTTTTCGGAGTAAAGGATAGCAGAAGACACAACACTACCCAGAATCCCCAGCTATCATTTAGGACTACACCATGTGCTCTGTTTGACAAACCCTGTGATAGTCCTCAAGCTCTGTGATTGGAGTGTGCTCCGAGGGTTACCGAGCCTCGAACAGCACTTGAAATGGGATGGAACCACGGCAGACTGTCCAAAACTGGATTTGAACGGGTCCACCGCGTCCCCCCTCCCCCACCCCGTCCCCAGAACTACACATGCTGGCTATTCTGTTTCGCAACATGTTCTTTATCTATGGCACGTCTCTACTGGGAGTTGTAGTTTTAAAAGACGTTTTCGTATTTCCCATAATAAGAAGTTGCCAGTATTAAACTGTGTACATCCCTGGAGGTTTAGGGGATAGGAAACACTCAAATTTAAAACATATAATTAATAAATGGGTGAAAATTGCTTGTGCCCATAATGGGCAGCATTAATATATATACACACATGCCAGCTAAGGTCAGAAGAGCTTTATTTAACAGCTGGTCTTATGTTTGTGACCCCTGTTGTTAATTGATAACATTACATTACATTAATTGATAAGCCTGAAACATACACTTGTCAAGGTTCAGAGGCACATTTTGCAAATATGGCAGTATAGCCATCGATCAGCTTAAGATAAGATATACTTTATTGATCCCAAGTTGGAACATTTGCGTTACATCAGCATGTGTAACAGTTAAATATGCAGTGGTGTTTATTTGTAAATCATTTAGTATAATCACACAATTTCTGTGTTTTATATTTAACAATTCTTCGTTCTTTATTTATTGATTGTTCAATACCTGACAAGGCCGGAGATGAAATATCTACATACATCTTATAAGAGTATAATACATTATGTATAATATCAGTTAAAATAAGTGCTTCAACATAGTTAACATTGCTGGAGGTATGCACAAATATTGATAGATGTCTTGTAATGCACTATTGAGGAACCTGCGACCCAAGTTTTTCATTCAATGCATAACTACACCATAGTTGTGTAGGCCTATATGATATGTCAATAAACCTTAGAAAATCTTGAAATCTTGAAAGGGATGTGCAAAATAGTCATTATATACAGTCTTTAATTAACTATTAGTAGAGAATAACGAGTAATGAATATACTTTATAGGGATCCTATTAATATCTAATAATAAAAATAATGAAATTCAATAACATGCTTTAACCACTAGGTGTCCCTTTATATCAGCTGTGCACCTTTATGGTGTAAATACAGCCTATCTACCAATTGGATCAAATATAAAAGTCAGCCGAATTAGTGTTGATACTGCAAGGAGACGTATTGTGTGAAAAGAAATGTAAGATGTTGTTTAATGGCTGATATATTTATGATCCACGTCACGTTTTCAGTTCCTCATGTTTGTCCAGAAGTCTTCTCATCAGGGCTCTATAAATACAGAACTACGGCAGATATGTAATATTTAATGCAGCCGAACCGTGTATTACAATGCCGTTATGCGATGACTTTCAAAGAGAAAAGCAAGCACACTCGGAATAAAGTATTATTTCATTTTTTTTAAATGATTTCGATCTGTTTCCGGTATTTGTTAATGACGATGTGCTGTGAGATGTGAGACTGGAATTGCACAGGGGAAAATAACGTAGGCTATCTTTAGATGCGGATTTTGTTATAATATATTTGCGCTGTGGACCAACACTATACATTGACGGGGAAGGGGGTAGCAATAAATATAACACCATTAAACAGTTACACAACATAACAGAAATAATATCGATAGCAGCGTCCCTAGCAACCACCTTGGTAACAATGAAAACTTCCTGAAGTAATCTTCGTAATAACTAGCAAACTAAAGATCATGTACATCCACTGCACACATAATCTGAAATAACAACTCGTATTTCTCGCATCAAATGACATCAAAACGCATTTTAATGGCCAAACTAACTTTAAAATAGGCATTTTCCACCGAGAATAAAACGAAGTTCGGCCATGTTTTTTTTTTCTGCAGGGAGAAATTTGAAGATCACATGACATAGACGCCAGCCATTGGAATGAATGGTGAAAAAAAACGGGGTTTGTCAAACAGAGCACATGGTGTAGTCCAAACGATAGCTGGCGATTCTGGGTAGTGTAGTGTCTTCTGCCATCCTTTACTCCGAAAAAATATTTATTTCTCCGAATCGAAGGGGAAAAATACAAAAGCATTGCACACAATTTAAACCAATCAATGTTGTGTAATTAACAAGGATAATCTGGTGTTTTTTAGTCGATGAGTAGTGCAGATATCACTGTAAAATCAATCGACAGTAAGGAGAATACTTACTTCCGGGTGTACAATTCTCCGTTATCCAATGAGAATGGACGCTCACATTGCCTTTAAGGGCAGCCGACACAAACGAATGCCGTGCTTCCATGAGCGTCATTACCAGTAGAAATACATTGCTTTTAAAATCGTGCTGTGCAACACGAAAAAAAAGGGGAAAATCGTGTTGGTGAACACGAATCAATAGATTAAAAATCGTGTTGGTGAACACGAAATGCCATGAGACTGGGTTGTGATATAGTGATTACATTTTTTTTTGGAGAAATTACCCCTTAAATTAGGACTTCTGGTGATGTAATGGCGCGTTTCCAGTGCAGCGCGGAGCTCGCTTTAATGCTGCGTTCAGACCGGACGCGATGCGAATATTCGCTTCGCTCTAAGCGCTCCTATCGCATCGCTCTAGTCGCTCGAGTTTCACCGCGGCTGCCAGCTGTGTTTACTCGCATCATTCAAACAAGACGCGCTCGGGAGCTACAACTACAACAAAATGAACATATTTTACCGTGATTAAATTGTAATACACGTTTCTAAATGATGCCGACGTAACAACATACTGATACCGGTTAGTAAAAACCATGAATTAATGCTTTGACAAGTCTGCAGACAGACGGCAGGCGAAAAACCTTTTAGAATGCTTGTTTTCTGAATGGAGATTGGGTCGACCAGGCTAAGCTAACGTTGTATATGCTCACTCCACACTCATAACAACAGCCTACAGACATAAATAAACCAGCGACTGTATTCGCCATGACACAGACAGTGCCGAGCCGTGCGGGCCCCGTTTTTGGTTGCGTTTCCACTTGGCCTAGTACCGGCTAGCGGGTCCTAATTCACAGTTTTTCTGGCTCCATAAAATCGTGGTTCTAGGGCCAGGAACAACCAGGCTGAGTCGGGCTGAGCATGTTAAACTAGAGAGAATCGCTGGCAAGGGGGCTACAACTACAACAAGATGAACATATTTTACCGTGAATTTAATTGTAATACACGTTTCAAAATGATGCCGAATTAACAACATACTGATACCGGTTAGTAAAAACCATGAATTAATGCTTTGACAAGTCTGCAGACAGACGGCAGGTGAAAAACCCTTTTAAAATGCGTGTTTTGTAAATGGAGCTTGGCTAAGTTAACGTTATATATGCTCCGACCGTCCACACTCACAACAACGGCCTATACAGACATAAATAAACCAACGACTGTATTCTCCATGACACAGACAGTCTGTGGTTTGTACTTGTTTAACTTTTGTCTAGTTTCTGAACAGATCGTGGTGGTGGGGTTATGGTATGGGCAGGCGTATGTTATGGACGACAAACACAGGCCACTCGATTCACAACATTACCCTAACCCTAACCCTACCCCTACCCCTCACACCAGATACTGCCTGGTTTTCGGACCCCCCCAGACCCCCCAATAAAGCAAAACTGCACGTTTCAGAGTGGCCTTTTATTGGGGCCATTCTAAGGCACACCTGTGCAATAATCATGCTGTCTAATCAGCATCTTGATATGCCACACCTGTGAGGTGGGATGGATTATCTCGGCAAAGGAGAAGTGCTCACTATCACAGATTTTTTCAGATTTGTGAACAATATTTGAGAGAAATGGTTATTTTGTGTATATAAAAAATGTTTTAGATTTTTGAGTTCATCTCATGAAAAATGGGAGCAAAAACAAAAGTGTTGCGTTTATATTTTTGTTCAGTGTATATATATATATTTTTTTAAATATTTTTTTTTGTATGTGGGAAGAGGTGGGGCGGCACCCCTAGCGCCCCTATGGGCCGGCCGCCACTGGGAAGGACACCAGAGTCAAGGGCAGGCCGCCTTCTCCCGCCGCAGGCAGGAACAAACTCTCGGTCCGGCAGCTTCCCCGGTGATGGGCCTGAGATACCCTGATACCCTGAGACCTCAAAAACAGGCTTAAATAAGGGGGATAGTTAAGATAAATGCATTTAAATATCAGCTGGAGCCAATGCGTGTAACTTCTTACCAGTGGCGTTTTCTCCCGGAGACCAAGGGAAGCCAGGCTTCCCCTGTTTTTTCGGATTATAGTTATAATTTAAATAAATAAAAACACTTTGTTTTGTTTCGATAATTCTCCTTTGCTGTGTGTTGCTGCCGGCCCGTCTCTCCCCCATCCTCATTGAGTATTTTACAAAGAGTGAAACAAACAGCGCCCCTCTAGATGTTATGGTGAAACAGTAGATTGCACTCTCTGTTGCGAGAGGAGGCCAGCCGAATCTGGCTTCCCTTGGTGAAAAAAAATTGAGGGATTGACCAATCAGATGAGGCTCACGTGATGCCCCTGCCAACCTGTGATTGGTCAGGGCCATGCCAAGGGAAGCCAGAGGCGGCTGGCTTCCCTTGCCTCACAATCCAATCAAATCGCATCAATTTAGTGTTGCAGTCCTAAAATCCGGAAGTAAGCTGCTCTCGGTTTCCCTCGACAAAAAAGCAATGGGAGTTCTCCATAGGATTTTGGAAAATAGCTCGAAATAAGGTCAGTGGAAAACGAACCTGTTAGATAAATGCACGTTGTGTTCAGTCGGATACTATCAACATGTCTACCCTACTTTTATAATTTTCTAATCATAAATCTAATCGATAGAAGATAGATAGCGTCACTGCATCACTCTCACCGCCGTTATAAAGTAGCAAGCAACTGAAACAAGTGCAATTATGGAGGGTGGAGATTTGGAGTATTTCATCAAAAATAATTGTACTAAACTTCCGCTGCAGCAGCAACAACAAATACAATCTGATGACAGGCCGATGCCCAAACTGGAGCTGTTTACAGCGAGGAAAAAAGGAGCGAATCGGACGTAAAACGTTAAAGGTCTCCTGATTTAGTTTGTGAATGAATGCTTATTAGAGTTTGGGCTGGAGAGTGCGTGCGGACCTGTCGGTTAGATAACAGGCATGTGTAAGTCCTGCATCTGATACAAATGTGTGTAAAATGATACCGGGTGCTGTAATCACTCATCTGGTTACGTTATTACATTGACCACCACACCCCCGACCCAAAAGAAAGGATGTATTATTGGCTTCCCCTCATTTTTTCCCCACGCCATGCTACTGCTTCTTACATTTAATGAAGGCCATTTAAGTTGGTTATACATTGTGCAGTGGGGGTGCAACAACTAATCGACTTAATCGATTAAAATCAATTACCAAATTAGTTGCCAACTAATTCAGTCGTCGATTCGTTGGTGACGTCATCACGTGTGTTTTAAGCGCCGTTAAGCTCCAACGTTATTGGTCTTTTTATTGGTAATGTATTATTGCTACATAAACATTATATCGCAGTCTTAGTGTCGCCAACTCGTTTCTAATATGCAAAAAGACACAAAAAAATTGTCTATGATGTATTTTCGACCTTTCCAATCCAGACGAGAGATCTTTCTCTCCCCCGTCTGTGTGCGAGGGGGCGGGGCAGTTTACACACACGCAGCTGCTCCATTCAGCAACACACTGCGGAGATGGCGGAGAGAACGCGCTCCGAGTTGTGGTTAAACTTTACCCGTCTCGATGTGGACAATGCTCATTGCCAAAAGTGCAATAAGAGTTTAGCATGTAAAGGCGGTAACACGAGCAATTTGTAAAAAGTGCACCACGTTCAGAGGGAGACATGCACCGGGTTCGACTGTCTTTCTAGTAGCACTGTAGCCCCATCCACGAGTAACGTTTCCACGTCAGGTGTTATGTATGCTAGTATGGGATTAGTTTTGTATCATAAAGATAAAGCAACACTTTCTCAGAATAAAGCAAAACTATGAGTTTAAAAGAAATACAAACTGAGTCAAGCAAAATAAAATAAATTTCCAAAATAAAACTATAAGTTGCAAACAAATCATTTGTGTAATCATGTAAACTATAAGTATGTTTTCTTTGTTTTGACAGGTTTCTGTTTTCAGTTCTTGTTTCTTCTTTCTCAAAGATCAGACTTTTGCTCTCGCTGCAGCTCTCTCTTTTGCGCTCCTTCACTTTTTGTTTTCGATTCTGACACAAACGTCCCAGGTGGGCGGGACTTTCAGGGGTGCGTCCTCATTGGCTACTCAGTTTTTGAGTGACAGCCCAGTCCTCCAGCGATTGTACAGTGAGCTGAACGTGGATAGAACACCCCCAGAAGAACCAGCATTTCAATAATTATAATAATACAAGTGAAAATATATGTAAGTATTGATCATTTGTGTTGTTTGTGCTGTACTATACGGTCTGTTTCTTTATTGTGTTAAGTGAGAAGTAAAGCTGTGCTATGAAAGTTAGCTTTTGCTACCTTTAGATCCATAACAATGCAAGCTAAGTAGCCTAACAGTTAGCTCCATAGCTAGCAGTGAGTGAGCGTTCTTCAGACACCGGTGCACACACTCAAACGGACTTGTGTGCTCGCAGCTATTCTACCAACAGGCTTTCATGATTCTGTTTAGATATGCAAGTATAAGCCATGATAGCTTATTTTATTAACACGCTAATTTGATATGAAAATCAATTGAGGCTGAGTTAACTTTGTAGGAAAACCTACCGTCCATGATGCCCCTGAGCTGTGTTTTATTTGTTAACTTCATATTTTTCATTTCCTAAAACATTATTTTCCTCTCATATTAACAGTGTGGATCATTGAGACAGCGTGGCGTCCAGAGTCTTATCCCGTTTTCCCACTTCCTCTGAGGGGACAGCATCAGATCCTAGGAGGGGGGCATGAAGAAAGACCTGCACCAGCTTCATCCACTCTGGCGTTACTGTTATCACTGGCTCAGTGTCATTTCATTTGACCAAATGTCTTTACATATACATTTAATAGATTTTATTATTATCCACCTTTTTGTTTTATGTCCTTTTATTTAAAACATTCTTTGAAATGTCATCTTCTGGTTAAAATTTCAATAAATGTAATTTGTATAATCACTCTTTTGTCTTTATTCTACATGAAAATGTTAGAGATTGGATTCAAATATGTTGATTATTCAGATCTTCCTCAGGCTAGGAATAGTATGTAGAGTTTGTAATGCTAAATGTGTATCATTTTCTCACAGGATATAGAATGAAACAACACAGTTTGTATCCATTGTGTATGAATGCTTCAGCTCTTCAGACCAACATAGTGAGATGTGAGCATGTTCCTAATTGTGTTGGTATGCAGCCTGAGTCTGGTCTGTTTAATAAAGCAAATCTGCCACTTTTATTTTGTAGAATTTGTTCAATTAAAGCAGTCTTTAATTGTTTGTCCTAAACATAGCAATATATGCTTTTGAAATGTAACATGTCTTTGAAAAATAACAGTATACACAGTTTATATTGTGTATCACCTTTAGCTTAAAAATACATGTTTTTTTTAAATCTATAAAATAAATAAATAAATAGACACACTTTATCAATCCCAAATTGGGAAATTATGTTACAGCAGCAGTGTGTTCAGGTATTAAAATATTTAAAGTTGGAATAAAGTGTAAACTACACAACACAAGTTAATGCACAGCAATCCATAAAATAAGTCCGATATGTTCATGAAAACTCCCCAGGAGACACCGACACTAACGTGGCCGAGTGGACTCCGGAGTTTGCTGCATGAGTTGCACTGTATGATCTGTGGTGTAGTGGGCTGTCACTCTAAAACTGAGTAGCCAATGGGGACACACACCTGAAAGTCCCGCCCACCTGGGATGTTTGTGTCAGAATCGAAAACAAAAAATGAGGGAGTGTAAACGAGAAGAGCTGCAGCGAGAGCAAAAGTCTGATCATTGAGAAAGAAGAAACAAGAACTGCAAACAAAAACCTATGTTAAAACAAAGAACAAAGACTTATAGTTTACATGATTACACGAATGATTTGTTTGCAACTTATAGTTTTATTTTTGAAATTTATTTTATTTTGCTTGACTCAGTTTTTTTTTCTTTTAAACTCGTAGTTTTTCTTTATTCTGAGAAAGTATTGCTTTATCTTTATGATACAAAACTAATCCCATATGCTAGCAGCAACACACGGAGTTAACTCAATTCTACAAACATGGGTTAATGATTAAAGGTAACTGAGTTATTTATTTTGTTAAAGTTTCAGCTATTCTGTTTACAGTTCTGTCATCAGATTATTTAATACGATTTGTTAAAACACTGTTGTTTCTTTTGATGTGAAGTATTATTTATTTAATTTAAATAAAAAGCAATGTTAGTTTTGTTCAAAATGTGTTTAGTTAATTTAATAATATATGTATTTTTGAATCAAGTATTCATCTTTATTGTCTCCATTGATAGTTTCCACATGCCTAAAACAACGTCAAGCTAAATCTAAAAGTTGATGGCTAAATAAGAGCGTTTGAGAAATAATGAATAGTCGATTAATCGTTTCATTAATCGATTATCAAATTAGTCGTTTGTTGCAGCCCTATTGTGCAGTGATGTGTACGAAAAGGACAACCAAGAACAAATCTGCAAAGTCTATTGTAGGCTATGTTGAGTGGAGCAAGATCTGATTTATGTGCATTTTGGTAGACAACATCACAATAGTCCATAATCGGAAGAATAAATTGAGAAGGCAAGGCAAGCCAAGGCAATTTTATTTATATAGCACTTTTCAGCACGTGGCGATTCAAAGTGCTTTACAGATTAAAAGCAAAATACATTTAAGAACAAATACATTATTAAAAAGGCATTTAAAACAGGCATAAAAATCAAGATAATGAAATAAAATAAATAAACACAGCAGGTACAGAATACATGACTAAAAAGGCATACTGTAGTGTGAGTATGGGCAGCTCAATTAAAAGCAGCGGCAAATAGGTGTGTTTTTAGTCTGGATTTAAAAATAAGAAGTGTTTCGGCGGACGTGCATGATTTAGGCAGTTTGTTCCAGATTGTTGGGGCATAATAACTAAAAGCTGCTTTTCCATGTTTAGTGGTTATTCTCGGAACAGAGAGCAGACCCGACCCAGAAGACCTGAGACTTCTGGATGCTTCATAGTGATGGAGTAGGTCGTCTATACACCTCGGTCCTAAGCCATTTAGTGATTTAAAAACTAGCAGTCATATTTTAAAATATTTTTTTTGGCAGACTGGAAGCCAGTGTAATGATCTCAGAACCAGAGTGATGTGATCCACTTTTCTAGTGTCAGTGAGAACTCGAGCAGCAGCGTTCTGAATCAGCTGCAGCTTTCTAATAGATTTTTTAGTGAGCCCTGTGAAGACACTATTACAGTAGTCGAGTCTACTGAAGATAAAAGCATGGACAAGCTTTTCTAAATCCTGTTGCGACATTAGTTTTTTAATCCGGTCTGAGTCCATCAATACACCCAAATGTCTTGCTTTGTGAGTTACTTTGTAGTCTGCCGACTGAAGCTCTTTGATTACTTTTAATTGGTCCTTCTTTGCTCCAAAAACAATGATCTCAGTTTTTTGTTTGTTCAGTTGGAGAAAGTTCTGAGTCATCCAGTCAGTGATGTGCTCAATGCACTTGCTCAGTGTTCTAATCAGAGAATAGTCTCCCGGTGTAATTTTAAAATAAATCTGGGTGTCGTCTGCATAGATGTGATAGCTTAGATCGCTCTTTTTAATAATTTCAGCCAGAGGTAGCATATACATATTAAAAAGCAAAGGTCCTAAGATGGAGCCTTGAGGAACCCCGCATGACATATTTATCAGGGTTGATTTGTAATTGCCTATTGAGACAAAGTTTGTTCTGTCCTTTAAGTAGGAGCTAAACCAGTTTAGAGATGTTGCTGAAACTCCCACCCAGTTTTCAAGACTGTCGAGCAATATGTTGTGGTCAACAGTATCAAAGGCAGCGCTGAGATCTAATAATACTAACACTGATATTCTGCCACTGTCTGTGTTTAAATGAATGTCATTTAAGACCTTAACAAGTGAAGTCTCAGTGCTGTGGTTAGGTCGAAAGCCCGACTGAAACACATCAAAACCGTCAGTTAAAAACATGAAATTACTCAACTGTTGAAAAACTGCTTTTTCAATCAATTTGCTTAAAAAGGGAAGGTTTGATATTGGCCTGTAGTTATTCAATATGGTTGCGTCTACTAGGTTATGCTTTTTTAGGAGCAGTTTAATTATTGCAGTTTTCAGGGCCTGAGTCATTCTACAGAAACGCACACTTTTGGAATAGCAACATGTCTTAAAATGTAGTTAATTTTCCTACATTTAAACTTAAGTTACAATATTGGTTAACCCTTTGACTTTATGAATCCACATAAATGAGAGCTTAATGATTTTTTTTTTTTAAATGTACTTCGACTTAAAGAATGCTTGTGCCATCTTTTTGTCACTGGTGTTACCTCATACCTTTAACAATATTAAAGGCTTTTTAGAAATGTTTTTTTCACAATCTATTCTGCACATATAGTCAGAGGCACAGTAGGATAATGATAATGCAAAAAAAATATTATTTTAATCAGGTTTGTGAAAAGTGTGATTGTGTTTTCTTATTAACACCATCATATATTTTCTATAATAATAACAATATTTGAAGGACAGTCATACAAATGTAATGATAGTATCCTTAACATCCTAACTCTTGAATGAAGCAAAGGTCAATTGATATAAAATCATTTACAAGTCAAATGTGACACTTTTGATTTCATATGACCGAAAAAAAACACAGTAACACCAGTGACACAAAGAACACTAAAGATTGTTTTATTCAATATTAATTACTTATTTGAGATAGAAAATGGTGTATTTAGTACAAAACCAAAGATTATCACTGACATTAAGTCAAATAACTTTAACAACAGTTAAAAACACATTTGAACTACTCAGGAAACTACTCAGGAAACCACTCAAATGTCCATTAAAGTACATTCTCAAGCTCATGTGCCATTGGCTGCTACTATGTTGCTGGACTAAAGGGGGAAACTTAACTTGGAACTGTCCTCTTTATGTCTGTAACCACAGGGGCTTAGTTGTTATCCAGCTGCCCCATGATGAACTCCCAGAGTTCCTGTTCAATCTGAACTGATCGCTTGTTTACTGCCAACGGCTCTGGGATTAGGCACATGATCTGATCATCCCCATACCAGTTCACATCTTGTCTGGGGCTTGGCCAGAAGAATATATTGATGCCGTTCCGGTGCATGCACTTTACTTTAACAATGTGCTCCTCCACCTCCAGGATTATGCCTGGGTAGGGCTGGTCATCATATCACACAACACACCACTGCCCACTGTGGTGGTGTTTGATGACATCTGGTCTGACATCCAGAGCTTTCTCTGCGTGTTCCGTTGCCACTAGGGGAACCTCCTGTAGACTGTGGCATGAGCAATCAAACACCCCCTCAGCAGCCTGGCAGAAGCAGCTAATGTCCCTGTATTTCAGGATACCTGGGGAGATGCTAAGGACCTGATGCATCTTCATGGTGCCTTTAACTGTGAAGAGAGGCACTTGGTGTAGACTTTCATCCTTCTTCTCAACTTCCTCCTCACTCACATAAAAGAGCTTCACCTTGCTCGATTCCTTCAGCTGCTGATAGAAGCTCTTTGCATCAGGTATGTCCTTACCCTGGCGAACTAAGGTGTCAGCTATTCTCTTCAGTGCACCCCCCACCCCATCTGGTGCACCCTTCCCATGACTTGACTCGAAGAAGTTCCATGTGATCTTTGAGAACCCCACCTGGTGTGGTGCAGTGGAAATCATGTAGAAGTTTTTTCGGTTTTTGTACTGGGTGGCAGGGCCATCACTGAAGAGGTGAAGGTGCTGCACACCAGGGTGATGATCTGTAAGCATTTCCAGGATGGGGTCAAGATGAGCCCATACAGCTGGTGGGTCATGCCTTCTGCTGGGGGAGATAGTGCAGAAGGGCATGGTTGGCAGGTCCTTCAGATATAGGACTCCGGTGTGGAGGCTCACCTGTTGATGCGATCCCCCAAAGTGGACTGACTGGATCTCGTTTGAATATTTACCTGTGTAATTCTCACTAAAATCAATATGGATGAGGCAGTCCTTGGCGGTCAGGTTCTCTCTGAGATTTCTGTAGGCGTTGTATTGCCATCGGATATTGAATATATGTCTCCGAAACTTGAAGAGCCTGTCCTGGAATTGTGCCACAAGTTCATCCTCTTGTATTGGGACATCTTTCTTCACAGTGATTGTGCTCATCCTCGTCTCTTCGCCTGGTTTGGAGTAGTCCACCTTCTCCTGGCACCACTGTGTCAGAGTTACCACCGTATTTGTTGATTTGGTGAGAGGATAGGTAGTTTGTTTGCAATCCACACATTCACCATAGGCACATAACTTGGAGGTGTTGCAAACAGTGCTGTCTGACATTTCCACAGGGTTTTTGGAGTTTGAGATGCCAAGTCTGTACAGTTTATCAGCCATGAACTGTAAGTTCTCATGGGTTTTACACTGGCATGTCTCCCTGTCTTTCTCATTGGGTGTAACCACCCAAAATGGTCTCTGTCGGCAGAGCTCTGCTACAAATTTCCTATGGAGGTTAAGCAGGGAATCACAAAGTAGCCTCCTCTGTTTCTTAACCTTCCTGAGGGTTAATGTGTTCTTCTTCCCTGCGGTCAGTCTGCTGGCATCATCCCTGAGATAGAACTGTCTCACAGTCTCCTTCTGTGTTTTGGCCACTTGGACTTGTTTTGGTGTTCTCAAGGTTCGAGACGCACAGCCAATGCTCTTCTTGCAGTATGTCCTGCATCTGTATTTTCATCATCTTTTCTGACAGTAGCTGTGCAAGATTCTGTTTGGATTTGGTTTCCTTCAATGCCTTATATTTCTGTTTCAGCGCTCCCAAAAGAGCAAAGTGGAACTTCAGGGCTTTTCTGACTGGAGGGTTGACTTGCTGACCTTGTAGGATTTCCCGTGTTTTTGCTCCTGGGCTGTTCAAATTAGCATTAGCAAATGTGTTACGTTTCTTCAACTTTTCACATTTTCGTTTGCAGACAATGAGCTCATCTTTCAGTTTCTGAATTTCCCTTTGCTTTCTTTGAGCATCTTTCCTACGTACTCTCCTCCCTTCTTGTAGTTGTCTGTAAAACTAAAATTATTGCTTAAAAAGGTTTAATTTCATTGGTTTAATTTAGGCTCTTGACTGTTTTATTTACACCATAATTTTACCATAGTTTTCATTCATTTCACCCTCAAGTTTGTGTGTGTGTGTGTATACTTGGTTTTCCTACAATATCAGGACCACATGTCCTGGTAATGCTGGAAAACCTGAAAGATGCTACAATATCAGGACGTCCCCATTTTGTACAGGGGTCATTTTCAGGGGTAAGTCCTGATATTTCACTAATACAAAGCTGTGTGGGGGGGTGGGGTGGGTGTGTGTCCTTGTAAAGATAGTATATGTTGGGATAAAATCACTGTTGTGGGGACTATGGGAAGGTGTGCATGTAATGTATGTCCCTGTAATGTACAGTAGTTACCAATCCTTGTAGGCTATGGTCTGTGACATATTTTACTATTGATCACTGGATTCGTAACATCTCAAGTTCCGTATCTACCTTGAAATGCTGGGTGATCTATCTGGAGATGATGGGTGGGTCAATGCTCCTGCTCTGGGCCTTTGCCTGCATCTTGCCTGGCGGACCTGCCATGCCTTGTGTTCACTTCTCTTCTCCCTTGCACTTTTGTCACTTATTTTTTTTGTCTGAATATCTTTGACATAGCCCCGTTTCCTTTGCTCTAGGTATGCTGCTCTGCGCTCCGGATCTGCATCCCTGCGCTGTCTGTAGATTATCTGCTTTTCAGCTGCAGTTAATTTAGCCATACCTGACAAAAGGAACAATAACAATGACAATAGGAAGTTGTGATCATGAAATGGGTACTAATGAGTTATACTTTATGCATAACAACTTCTTTAAAAGCTTTTACTAAAGCTTATTTACACAAGATAGTCACTGGTGTTACTGGTCGTCACTGGTGTTACCATGAGGAGCAGTAACACCAGTGACGGTAACACCAGTGACCATTTTCATGAAATGTGTATTTTACAAAATGGCAGCTACAGTACCTCAAACCACATGTTGCTAATCATGCTAAACTCACTAAAATATGTAATTTAATCAATTTGTATTATATATTTTTTACATTTCTCTTCTTAAAAAATAGGTCATACCAGTGACTCTAACTAAATGTCTCGTATGAAATTATGAGATAAATGAGAACATTTCCAACATTTGAAAAAATACAGCAGACTGACAACGTACCTTTCTTCACAGTTCTTCAGGAAGTAGGACGTAGGAAGTAGGAAGTGATGTCACAAGTCTTTGGATTTTTTCAGAATAGGGATTTTTGTTAAGCGGTAACACCAGTGACATGACACCAGGGGACAGCTATTTCCATTATATTATTTATAATATTTAGTTGCTATTTTATTTTGTTATGTTATCCACTTCATAAATGTGATAGTGGTGTATACATTAGTGCATTTAAAATTGGAGAGAAATATATTTGTAAACTCTAAATATGCCCCTAAACCTCAATACATGACATTGGGGACAAGCACTTTTCTTGTACTTGGAATTTCATATAATTGATTAAAAACAAATATTGCCCAATTCTTGGCTCAAATAGGTTTAATTGTTCAAAGAACATTTTACATTGTTCAAATATATAAATTAAATGTGACTACAAAGTATGTTTAAAGTGTATGCTTTCTGCAAAGGCTGGGGACAGAAAAGTGTGCGTTTCTGTAGAATGACTCGCCTGTGGAAATACACCCGAGTGGAGAGACTTGTTTACTATGTGTAGTACATCTGAGGCCAAGCAATGAAAAACAGTTTTGGGATGATGTCGAGGCTACAGGAGGAGGATTTCAGATGTTGGATAATGTCTTCCAGGTCTTTAGCATTTATCAGACGGAATTGTGACATGGTGTCTGAAATGGCTTTAGGTGAACACAGGGACAGTACATTTGCTGTACCTGATACAGAGGCACTGACTGCTTGTCTAATTTGCATGATTTTGTCAGTGAAGAAGGCAAAGTCATTGCAGGCCCTAGTGGATAGAAATTCTGAGGCTATCGACACTGGGGGGGTTTGTTAGTCTGTTGACGGTAGCAAACAAGGCACGTGAGTTGTTTTTATTTTTTTAATGATGTCAGAGATGAACGATTGTCGTGTCTTTTTTATTTCCTGATCATAGAAACCAAGTTTCTCTTTATATATTTCCAAGTGAACCTGGAGATTTGTTTTTCTCAACCTGCATTCAGCTTTTCTGCACTCAGTTTTTGCTGTTCTCACAGTCATGGCTTTTCTCCATGGAGATTTTTTCTTGCTAGATACTTCCTTTATTTTAATTGGAGCGATGGTATCCATGACATTTGTTATTTTAGAATTAAAATGATCAACTAGCTCATTTACTGAGATGTTAGCATGGGCAAGTGAGGGAGTAAAAATCTGGGCAAACATTTCCTCTGCATTTTCAGTTAAGTGACGTCTAATGGTTACCTCTTTCTTAACAGTTTTATGGACGGTAATAGAGCTCTCAAAGAAAACACAGGTCACCAACATCAGTCACCACAAGCTTAGAGATGTTCAGACCCTTTGATACAATTAAGTCCAGGGTGTGCCCCTTATTGTGCGTCGGACCCTTGACATGCTGAGTCAGTCCAAAATTGTCGATAACACAAAACAGTTATTTAGCCCCTCTGTCCTCAGGGTTGTCAACATGGATATTAAAATCGCCAACAATGATTAAACGGTCAAAGTCAATACGCACCAGTGTTGGGCAAGTTACTTCCAAAATATAATATATTACATATTAGCCTACTGTCTTTTGAAAGTAATACGTTACATTACAATATTACTGTCTCTGAAATGTAATGAGTTACATTACTTTTGAGTTACTTTCACCAAAATAACCGCAAAAAAATGGCTAGGTATTTTAAATGCTAAAATGTAGTTTAGTGCAGCTCACAGGGTTCGTACGGTCATTGAAAACCTGGAAAAGTCATGGAAATTCAAAATGCAAATTCCAGGCCCTGGAAAAGTTATGGAAAACAATATTTTTCCCAAAGTTTTGGAAAAGTCATGGAAATGTAACTAAAGTTGCGTCAAATATAATTTACATTTGATCTAACTGCCGAAATAATCTGCGGTCGCGAGCTGTTATGTGCCATCATGACGCGCATGGTGTTATTTTTTAATATATGAAGCGCGAACTGTGTGCTCGAGTCTTCCTGCCTGTCGGCTGAACTCTGCTGCTCCGGGATGAGGGTCAGCTACATTATCTACGGTGCGTTCGTTAACTGTGCGGAGTCACTGTGGCACAGACTCAGCCGCTGGTGAACAGCTGTTAGAACAGGCCGTTCAGGTGTTCAGAGCAGAGCGGCAGAGCGTGATGTGAACTGAAACGTTTATCTGTCGCAATATCATTTAAGGAATCGTTGAGCTAGCTAGCTAGCTAGCTAGCTAGCTAGCTAGCTAGCTAGCATACATTGTCACTATCTGCTAACGTTAGCTTTAGCCTTTGTTTTCTATTAGTTTTTTTCATAGGCTATAAACAGAGGTGGTATAAGTATAGATATTGTGCTAGAGTAAAAGTAGAAGTACTCAGATCTTGTACTTTAGTAGAAGTACTCAGATCTTGTACTTAATAAAAGTATAGTACTCAGATCTTGTACTTGAGTAAAAGTACTCAGATCGTGTACTTGAGTAAAAGTAGAAGTACTCAGATCTTGTACTTGAGTAAAAGTAGAAGTACTCAGATCTTGTACTTGAGTAAAAGTAGAAGTACTCAGATAAGTAAAAGTAGGAGTACTCAGGTCTTGTACTTTAGTAAAAGTAGAAGTACTCCGATCTTGTTCTTGAGTAAAAGTAGAAGTACTCAGATCTTGTACTTGAGTAAAAGTAGAAGTACTCAGATCTTGTACTTGAGTAAAAGTAGAAGTACTAGATTGTAGGAATACTCTGTTACAGTAAAAGTCCTGCATTCAAAATGTTCCTCAAGTGAAAGTAGAAAAGTATTCTCATCAGAATATAGTGAAAGACAGTAAAAGTAGTCATTGTGCAGATTGGTCCATTTCATAATAATATATATGATATGTTTTATAATGATTGATCATTAAAGTGTTCTCAAAGCTGGTAAAGGTGCAGCTAGTTTGAATGACTTTGTATACTGCAGGGTAGCTTGTGGATTTACTCCAGGTGGAACTAAAGTCTGATTCAACACTTGATTATATTTCACATCATTCATCCAGATCTGTGAAGTAACTGAAGGGATTAAATACATGTAGTGGAGGAAAAGTACACCATGTACCTCTGAACTGTAGAGGAGTAGAAGTACACAGTAGCAAAACATTGAAATACTTAAATAAAGTACAAGTATCTCAAAATTGTACCCACGTATAGTACTTGTTGAGTTTATGAACTTAGTTACTTTATACCAGTGGCTATAAAAGATAGAAAGACTAAGCCTTGCACAGAGGCATGAAAATACATTTTCAAAATTCTCAACAGTGCTGCCAAAATGATAAACTGACTGCTACACAATTAAAATAAATGCTTTTATATATTTCTATTAGATGTGACTCTTTGGCGTTTCTGTTATTATTAACTGCTGCTTTAGTTGTTCTGACTGCTAAAATCCTCTGTTCCTCATTTTAAAGCCGATATTCCGTGGGGTCGGGGGGCTCGGGTCCTTGTCACCTTTTTCATACCTGATGAGTTTGCATCCCTGACTACAGTTGCTTCAGTGTGTAGAAGCTAGTAAGCCTACTATTTGATTTGTTTTAGATAGGCACATCATGTTTCATATGCAGACCTTATTTTCCTGTTCCATGTTAAAATAAACCATTTTCAGTGGTCATTTTGTTTTGGTCATGGAAAATTAGGTAAAGGTCATTGAGAAGTCATGGAAAAGTCATTGAAAATCATTGGTGAAAAACTGTATGAACTCTGAGCTCATTATACATCCAGTGAAGGGCAATGTGGTATAGCATAACAACTGTGTAGGCCCTTAAGGCTACCAACAACTTGTATTACACAGCTTAGTTGAATACTCGATTCTTAACATGTGACACGTTGTTAATCCAGTACAGACCACTGTCAAGGACTATAATGAAGGTTGCTAAGGAGGATCAAGAAAGAGAAAGGAAAAGAGGTTAAAAGACGGAGCACTGGACGTCAGATAAATCACCAGAAGAAGGCAGACAGGAAGTGAACACTAACAGGACACGGAATGGGCTCTGTAGTGTGTTTAGTATATGGCCGTGTGCAGGCCCGGCTCCAGAACAAAATGACTCGGGGTGCCTCTGAGGTCACAGGGGGCGCAACAGTAGTAGGTTTACATGAGCAATAGTGGCTGGCAACAGCAATGACAAATAGCATTGATGGTCCCCAATGAACAGATTATGGCCTTTGTTATGTTTTGAAACCAAGCAAGTGAGAACATTTCAAGTGAGTTAAAAGTGCAATCCTGAAATATCTCATATAGTCCAAAGTGGACTGTGGCAAAGAAAAGCACAACAGCTTCAAAGCTGTACTGATGAAACAAATGAGAACATATTGTAAATCAAGGCAAATATGATTTGAACCAGCTCATGGTTTGAAATGGCAAACATTGAAAAGCAAAAGTATTATTAAAACCATGTAATAAATCATCACTTTGGTCCCATCATATACTCTGAGAAGAGAATATTTACTGTGCTTGAAAACTGGTATCACATCATCATGTGAGGTTGACTTTGTGACCTGGAGAACATTTCAGCTGCAACATCAGCTTGTTGATAAGCTTGGGATATCATATGAGATCTTTTTGTAGCCATTCGTGGTGAAGGCATCTGTGCTATTGTATGCATTATGTTTGACCCAACATTTCTACAGGCATGGCAGAATATGGCACTATTTTCACATGAATATTCCATTGTCTATTTGTATACCACAAGCTGCAAGATGACCGCCTAACCCCACTGTACAGGCGGGTACTTGTTTAGATATACCTGGGCAGGCTCTGTGTTGCCGTGGTATCCTGGCACCTGCGGGCCGCAGAGGGGCGGCGTAGTTTCGGGCGACGAAGACTGCTGCTCCGGGGGCGAGGGCGGCGAGTCAGGCGGGAGTAAACTAGTGTCCACGACGGAGGGTCACGTGATGTCCCCATCTGACCTGTTGCTACTGTCTGCAGTAGATGCAGTGTTCTGGCGTTTAGTGATGGTTGCTTTAACCATTTTCGTATAAATGATTATCCACAGATCAGATGTGTGTCACTGCTGTGGAAGCACTTTGGAAATGATGCACGCGCAGCATACATATTCAAAAGAAGCAAAGTTACCATACATAGTCTGCTTGCATTGACATAAGTCATTAAACAAAATAGCTACTCCACCCCCTTTCTTATGTAGTCTTGCCTAACTCATAGAATTAAAGTTGGGAGGAGTTGATTCTATAAGAACAGCTGTGCTGTTGTTTTGGTCAAACCAAGTTTCAGTTAAAGATCAAATGCAAAGATTTTTTTATAATTGCCAGTAAAATCGAAATCATATAGCTACAACACTATCTAAGATATTGCAGTATTACAATCTGAGATAATATGCATCTGGCAATGCGCAATATTTATTTTGTTCAACCCCCAACACCAAGTCCGACGATTTATTTCTCAGCCGCTCGTCTCCGCAAGATGGCGTCGCGTGACGTCAGAGTGGCCAAACATATTTCCACCTGGCTTATCGCTCACAGCTGCTTCCGCCGATAGTACAACTTAGTTTCGTTATCATGTCTGATTCTGAGTAGACTATAGACTAAAAGCTTTAGGAATCCAAACTATAACATATAATAAGTACCCTGTATCAAGATTGATGCAAAACAAGTGAAATTTGACCTTTTTAGCCCTAAGTCCAGGCGACCTCTGGGTAATTTGGGAACCATCAGTTCCATTTGAACTTTTTCACTGTAAAAATCATTTTATTACTTTGAATTATCACTATAGGTATTCATTCCATCGAAATACAACTGTTGTGAAAAAAACAAAAACATACTCTGTTATCCTCTTAGCCCCACGGACCCGAAATCGCGTCATTTGCAGGAAACAACGTCTAAGGAACCTTAATATTTAATAAACTATGAATATTTTATATCCATATAACGGGAACAAACTCATTTAACTGATCTTTTTCATTTATTTAAAAAAAAAACAACACAATGTTAACAGTGAGCCTCTGAATTAGCCCCGAGCGAAAAATGCTAACCTATTACTGCACCGAAAATCACTCCTAGCTCCCTTATTACTTATCCTAGCTGCACATCCAACACATTGTTTATGGTCGTAAAGACACATAATCTAACGGTGCCCACCTCAACACTGAAAGATACAAACTCGCGAGGTTATCAACAAAAACATACATCAAACCAAGTGGCGCTAGGTACTTACATGAGCTAGGCTTACCTTCCTCTTTGTCTGGTCTAAAATGGCATTAAAACGATAAAAACGATGATGTAGTTAATCCATAGGTTAATATCCAATGGGGCTGTGTCCCCTTTGAAATGTTCTGATAATCTATAAGCAATAAAACTGCAATTCCGTTATCTGCTGTCCGCTCTGTGCTCCGTGCGCTTTGAAATCAAATACAAATGTGTTTACCTCAATTCTTTGGCGTTTCTGCATTGCCCGGCTCTTTCGTTCTTTCGGTTGTTTTTTGTGCTCAAATATGGAGGGGACGGCTCCGGGTTTCAGCCTCCGATGTACTTGAAATGCTTCTCCACCAACAGACTTGACGATGGCAGGATCAACATCGTATGCATCAGACGCGAAGTGGTCAGAACACAACTTGCTCCATTTTGTCGGCTGCCAGCCAACACGATTCACTAAAATAATCCAGTTTCGGCGGATGATTTTGTCTTGGGGAAATGAATGAAAAATTCTCCCAGATCCCGCACTGTTCGTACATCTGAAAGCACAACAATAACCCATGTTTTGCGTGATTTCGCGGATATAATTCAGAGTTTTCTGCACCAGTCATGAGCGAAAAACACCGCTGACATGTGAACAGCGCACGAGACTGCCGAGTCGGGATATTTGGCCCAGAGACTGTTTGGCCACAATGACGTCACGCGCGCGGATGCTGCTGGGAATGACATGTCAGAAATTCAGACGGCTTTGGGTCGAGTTTTGTATCAATAAAAAGCTTTTTTTCGGGTGTATTATCTCGATTTAAATAAAATAAAAAATACAGGCAGTCTTAAAAACAACATTTCTATAAAAATGTAGCATATTTGGAAGCTTTGCATTTGACCTTTAAAAACATAAAATCCAGGTTGTGCTTGGTGATAAAATCATTGATTAAAAATGATTTACCTGCTAAAGACCTGACATTTAATAAAGCCAGTTTGAGTGTGTTTGACATATCACCACTCTGACTGTTAACGACAGAACGTGGAGCACGTGGAATCACTACACAATTTGATACATTACATACATTCAGAGGATGCCCTTGGATCCTCTGTTCTCAGTCCGAGTCACCAGCCTGTGTAAGCAGGCCACAACACAAATGGGACGCTGCACTGGCATAGAAGCCTCTGTTCATTGGGTGGCGCCAGAGAGCGAGACTGCAGGCGTGGAAACATGGCCTTGGATGACACCGCCGGAGAGGGGGGTGTGTCAATGTGGCGCTGGAAAAGTCAGGGAGACGTCTGAACAGCGTGATGCATGTTAGCCGCTAGCATGCGGCTACCAAGCCTGCTGGGGTGGATTCCATCAGTGCCGAAGAGGGCGGGTCGGTCCCAAAATAGATTTAAATTGTCAATAAAACCAAAATTGGCTGCTCTGCAGGCGGATTGGAGCCAGGTGTGGAGGCTGAGGATCTACGACGTGAAGAGGTGGTCGCCGGACGGGATGAGGGACGTCGAGTTGACTCTACAGTGGCCTGGGAAGCAGCACAAATGCTGTCGGCTGCCGGCGTAGAAGTTGCAGAGGCGGCAGGGTGCAGATCTGGACGGGTCGGTGCCGCGGGAGCATCAGCTGAACGGGCCAGATTGTCTGTACGGGCCAGCGCCGCGGGAGCACCAGCTGGACTGGCCGGATCATCTAGACGGGTCAGTGCCGCGGGGCATCAATTGGATGGACCGGATTGTCGGACAGGGCCGCGAAGTGGTTCCGAAGGCCCAGACGAGGCGGTGAAGTTACCCCATTAAAAAAGCTCTTGCGCACCACTTCAGACCACGACTGCTGGTGGCCAGGTGTCGAGCAGTCAAGAGAAGCAATTCTCTTTCGGACACTGAGCTTAAAACAATTGCGAGAGCGGTGTAAGACACCAATTCCGTAATTGACTTTTTGTATTAAATGCTTTATGTAGTTTAAATGAAAGTTCAGAGTCTAGCCATACACCAAGATATTTAAAGCTTTCAACTTTATGCAGAGAAGTGCCATCCTTACATTTTATTACTACATTAGGTTTGGATTTTAGCTTTTGCCTGCTACCAAAGACCATGGTATACGATTTTGTTTTGTTAACCAGTAGTTTATTGTGTGATCGCCAGTCCTGTAAAATATTAAAATCCGATTAAAGAGAGATCTGAATTTGTGAAAAGTCAGATTTGGATGACAGTGTCATCAGCATAAAGGTGAGTATGACAATTAATGAGACAAGAAGATAAATCATGTATGTAAATAGAAAACAGAAGTGGGCCCAGAGTTGATCCTGGTTTTGCCGTAAAACTGTGAAGTAAGACTTTTTTTGTTTGAAAATGCTCAATGAACTACATCTCTGGTCTCGCACAACAACACACGTCACCAAGATGGCCGTCACTAGTACTGTCTTGCCAAACAAGAGATTGACTACCCTTACTATCACCACAAAGAAACACGTCCAGAAGAATGCCATGCAAAGCTGCCTGCCTGCCTTCCTTCGATTCACCCTGAACTGCCTGATCTTTTTAATGTTTAATGTTAACCATTTGTGCAGATAGCATGAAGTAGAAAAGATCGCCGATGCTAATGTAGCGTTAGCGTTAGCATGTCTCCCCCGGGGGCATCCAGGCTTAAACGGTGTATGATAGAATGATCACACTGGTTTGACAGTACTCGTCAAAGGGTTCACAAAATATGACTACTACTTTTACTGTTTAACATTTTGGGTTACTTAATGTTACTTCATGTTAAGGCTAATAAAAATGAGGCTAAGGCTGCATTGCTAACTAACGTGCTTGCTACTAGCAAGGTAGCTAACTTGATCTAGCCACTCCTGGTCCTTTCATCAGACGGGAAGCGAAAGAACGAGCAATACACATTGCTGGTATGATTACAACCTGGTACAAAGCACACAGGCATCTTGTTAAAGTTATCTTATCTTAGTTATCTCTTATATTTAGTGGAGGAAAACAATGATGACATCACTTACGCAACTCTGGGATTTGTAGTCTTTCTAGTTGTGTATTTTTCATAGTCTTATTACATTACATTGCATTTAGCTGACGCTTTTATCCAAAGCGACTTACAATAAGTGCGTTCGACCAACAAAATACAAACTTGAAGAAAACAGAATCATATAAGTACATCAGGCTTCATAGAGCAAAAACATTTCAAGTGCTACTCAACTGGCTTTAGATAAGCCAGCCCTTTATTAGTATATAAGTGCTTTGTTAATAGTTCTATCGCTCGAAGTGGAGTCGGAAGGTGTGTAAGCTATCTGCTGTCCTGATGTCAATGGGGAGCTCATTCCACCATTTAGGAGCCAGGATAGCAAACCCACGTGTTTTTGCTGATGGGAACTTGGGTCCCCTTCGCAGCGAGGGTGCAGCGAGCCGTTTGGTTGATGCAGAACGGAGTGCACGTGCTGGGGTGTATGGTTTAACCATGTCCTGGATGTAGGAAGGGCCAGATCCATTCGCAGCATGGTACGCAAGTACCATTGTCTTGAAGTGGATTCTAGCAGTTATCGGAAGCCAGTGAAGGGAGCGGAGGAGCGGAGTGGTGTGGGAGAATTTAGGAAGGTTGAAGACCAGGCGAGCAGCTGCATTCTAGATGAGCTGCAGAGGTCGGATGACACATGCAGGTAGACCAGCCAGGAGGGAGTTACAGTAGTCTAGGCGTGAGATGACGAGAGCCTGGACCAGAACCTGCGTTGCTTTCTGGGTCAGCTGGGGATGCATCCTCCTGATGTTGTAAAGCGTGTATCTGCAGCAGCGGGTTGTAGCAGCGATGTTTGCAGTGAAGGACAGGTTTTTATCTAGGGTCACACCCAGATTCCTTGCAGTCTGAGTCGGGGAAACAACAGAGGTGCCAATGTTGATTGTTAGGTCAAGAGTGGGACAATCTTTTCCCGGAAGGAAAAGCAGTTCAGTCTTGTCAAGGTTGAGCTTGAGGTGATGATCAGACATCCACTGAGAGATGTCAGCTAGACAAGCAGAGATGCGTGCGACGACCTGGGTCTCTGAGCGGGGAAAGGACAGAATTAATTGGGTGTCGTCAGCGTAGCAGTGGTATGAAAAACCATGCGGGCTAATGACTGATCCGAGGGAGTTTGTGTACAAGGAGAAGAGGAGGGGACCAAGAACAGAGCCCAGTGCGGTCTTTGAGGTATGAGGTGAGGAGGGAAAGTGCAGAGCCTGAAACTCCAAGTGCTTGGAGAGTGCGAAGGAGGATCTGATGATTCACCGTGTCGAATGCAGCAGACAGGTCCAAAAGGATGATGACAGAGGAGAGGGAGGCTGCTTTAGCAGTGTGCAGTTCCTCAGTGACAGCAAGGAGGGCAGTTTCTGTGGAGTGACCTGCCTTGAAACCAGACTGGTGCGGATCCAGAAAGTTGTTCTGATGGAGATAGCAGGAGAGTTGTCTAAAGACAGCGCGTTCAAGTGATTTAGACAGGAACGGGAGGAGAGAGACAGGCCTGTAGTTTATAACATCTGACGGGTTGAGAGTGGGTTTCTTTAGGAGAGGGTTTACTCTTGCCTCCTTGAGACTGTTTGGAAAGTGACCAGAAGTTAGAGAAGTGTTGATGAAATGGGTGAGAAACGGTAGAATATCAGGAGCGATAGTCTGAAGGAGGTTTGAAGGGAGAGGGTCCAGAGGACAGGTGGTAGGCGGGCAGAGGTAATGAGGGTAAGAACCTCACTTGGAGAAAGAGGGGAAAAGGAGGTTAGTGTGTGGGTGAAAGGAGGGTCTGGTGACCCAGCGGTGAGTAGAGGTGAGTCAGAAAAAGAAGAGCGAATATCATCAACCTTTTTTTCAAAGTGGTTAACAAAGTCGCTTGACAGAAGGGAGGAGGGGGAAGGGGCTTTGGGGGGGTCCAGGAGGGAGGAGAAGATGGAAAATAGTTTTTTGGGATTGGAATAGGAAGATTGGATCTTATCTTGAAAGAAAGTGCTTTTTGCCTGAGAGATCGAAGCAGAGAAAGAGGAGAGGAGAGCCTGATAGGTTAGGAGGTCGTCACGGTGTTTGGATTTCCACCATTTCCGCTCTGCTGCCCGAAGGACGGTTCTATTAGCACGCAGTGCATCATTTAGCCAGGGAGCAGGAGGGGACTGACGAGCCTGCCGAGATGTGAGAGGACAGAGAGAGTCCAGAGAGGATGAGAGAGTAGAGAGGAGAGTTTCTGCAGCAGAGTTTGAAGGCAGGAGTTGGAACGAGTCAGAGGAAGGGAGGGCTGAGAGCACCGATGAGGCAAAGGTAGAGGGGGAGAGGGAACGAAGGTTACGGCGGACAGGTGCAGGATGGGAAGAGATTAGTTTGTTATGTTTGGAAAGGGGTAGAGAGAATGAAATGAAGAAGTGATCGGATGTGTGGAGCGGGTTTACAGAGAGGTTAGAAGTAGTGCAGTTCCTTGAGAATATGAGATCAAGGACATTGCCAGCTTTATGAGTTGGTGGGGACAGAGACAGTGAGAAAGCAAAGGCGGTTAACAGAGATGTTAGTTCGTCTATCTTCCCCGTCTGGAGGTTGAAGTCTCCGAGAAGTACAGCGGGAGGGCCAGTTTCAGGGATGTGTGAGAGGAGATGATCTAATTCCTCCAAGAAGTCCCCCAAGGCGCCTGGTGGACGGTAGAGAACAACAATGGTTAATTGTATATGATGGGTTACTGTGACGGCATGGAATTCAAAGGTGGAAGGAGTGAAGTTAGGTAGCTTGAAGAAGGAAAAGCTCCATTTGGGAGAGAGCAGGAGACCAGTGCCACCTCCTCTGCCAGTGGGTCTGGGTGTATGGGAGAAGGAATATGCTGTGGAGAGAGCTGCTGGGGTGGATGTGTTGGATGGAGTAATCCAGGTCTCAGTGAGAGCAAGGAAATCCAGAGACTGCAGGGAGGTGTAGCCAGAGATGAAGTCAGCCTTAGGAACAGCTGACTGGCAGTTCCACAGGCCGCCTGAAACTAGATGTTGGATCTCAGTGGAGCATGTGGGATAGACGAGAGCAGGCCGGTTATATCGATTACGAGATACACAGGGCCAGTGATAATTGCGAGAAGACACATAAACAGGAATGGAGAAAATACACATGATTATAGCATGAGGGGCTAAACAACCAAATAAAATAAAACACCAGCGAAACTTAGCTCAATCAGAGTAGGATTTGCCTCCTCTTTGCCTCCCTCGTGACTCCCGCAGGACTCTAATGTCTTTGTCAGTCTTTGACTCCCGCAGGACTCTAATGTCTTTGCCAGTCTTAGCCTGTCTGACGCTGGAGCTGATGCTCCAGGAAAGTGCTACCTAAAATGGACACCTGATTGCTGAGTTCTCACAGCTGTGGGGCAACGTCCCTTTAATTAGTTAACTCTGCAGCTGGTGGCCCTCAAAAAGAAATCTAGACTGGCTTCCTCCTGATTTGTTATTGTCTTTTAAGTCAATTACATTAAACCCTAAGTTATAAAGTTATGAGTTTAACCCTTAATACAGTTACACCTACTCAATAAAGCTCTTAGTATTCTACAAATGTTTAAATCAAAGTTAACCCTAGCAGTTAGTTACTGTAGTTCACTTTTAAGGTTTCAGTCAAATCACTTGTCCCAAGTTTCTGCCTGACAGATACTGTAGCGGTTTTGAGATTTAAAATCACAATTTTAGTCAGATCAACTATAGAGCATTGATACACAGTACACACACTGAAACAGAGAAGTCTAAAAACAGAATGTTACTCACACAATTCTAGAAGTCTCCAGTAGCTTTCCTGTCAAAATCAAGTTGCACACTTATATTTCATAGTCTTATATTTCAACAGTTTTACGACAAACTGTGACTTTTTTTACATGGAAATTATTTTTTAAGATTGACAAACATCATATGTGTAATTCATGACACAATTCAAACGGGATCGAAAGATACGTTTTCTCTCGCCATTGACTTCAATACATGATTTTTCCGAAATATGAGGTCCACCGGAAAGGGAGGGACTTCGCCTCTCTATATAACTAGAAGGGTTGCGTAATACAGTTTTTCTCGATTGCTAACACACATTTATTTTTAATTGCTCTCTTTCTCAGAACACTAAACACAATTCACAAAACCACACACCCAAAGTGCAAAACACCTAATTTCTCCTGCTAAGTGAAGAACTGCACTCAAAACTACATAAACACTTAGCAAATGCAAACTTTAGCACCAAATATAACACACTTCATTCATAATACTAGATTGTTTGACCACCCAACTACACACTGCTGAGCATACTCTAAAGCGCTCTCATCTGTTATGGGCTATGCTCTGTACATAGAGGTTTCTGCAGAGAAAGATTGCTTGAGTTTACAGAAATACAGTAAATGAAGAAATACAAATGAGTTGTTGAAAAAAAAATCACATTTTATTAAAAACTAACATTGTGCAACATGCATCTCAGCACATAGCTACTATGCTTCGGATCTCTCTAAGTGTGATGGCATTGTTTACCAAAACCCAGTTTGTAACTGCTGCTTCCTGCCTCATTGAACATCCTTAGCCTTCCACCTCTTTGTTTCTCAGTCCTTCAGATAAACAACAAAGTGTTTAGTTTGTCGGTCACGGTCAGTGTCTGTGTTGTATACAAGTAAGTTTACCACAGTACATTGTGCAGGATTTTTGTACAGTTATACAGTAGTATGCAACATGCCAACAATTCAGTTACAGTAATGAAGTAAATACGTTTCACACAACAGATATAAGCACTGATATATCATGAGAGTATTTTTCTTTGTCCACGTCCTCTACCTCTCATTCTTCCTCCTCTCACTCTCAGCCCAGCCCTTCCTCTTCCTCTTGCTTCCATGTTGGCTTCCATTGTTGCTGTAAGAAGGTACTCACCTGTGTTCTTTTTATAGTGCTAACATCCTGATTGATGAGCCAACAATTATGGTATCAGGTGTTTGGTCAGGTGGAACGTGTTTCTTGATCATTGGTCCATGTGTGAGGCATTTTGAATATCAGTGTTTTAAACCTGCTAACACGTGACTTTATGTCAGATTCCTGTGTCTTACGTGGAGAAACGTGTGCAGTGGTTTGCACAAAGTGCCATGTTGATTTGCAAATTGTGTGAAAAGCTGAAAACGTGTTTAGAGTTTTGGAGATTTGAGCCGATGTTTTGCTTTTTGAGTGTCAGTTAAAATAATTGTACTTCATGTATCATTTTAGTGTGTTAGCAATCGAGGAAAACTGTAAAACAATTCACTCACCAATCCATAATCATGAAGGTGGAATCTAACTATATCCAGAATAATTTGTATTGCATCCAGGGGTAGAAACATGTTTATTTCTGCTGTAAAGTTGGGCATTTTAACATGGGGCCTATGGAAATTGCTCCTTTCTGCAGTCATCCCCTATCGGCCAATAGATGAACTGCAGTTTGTGGCACTTCCTTATTGGCCTCCCGGCTCTGCCCCAGAGTTTGCCGCTTGGTTGAGCCCCCCCTGGAGAAAAATGCACCAGCCGCCACTGCAACACACACGCACTGCACAACACCAGTGGCGGTTCTAGACCAATTTCACTGGGGGGGGCCAGGCTGGGGCCACCAATCGAGCAGCTAACAATTTGGTTGTTCATCATATCTCCTGTTTTGCAGGTCAGTTTTGTGTACATATTGTTACAAGTGTTATAAATATCCACGGTAGTGTTGTGTCACGATGTTCTAGTGTTTGAAGTGGTGTTTGGACGTTGTTTATTGTCTTCAATGCTGCGTAGGAGACTGCCTCATGGTTGCTGTGTGCGTGTGTGTGTGTAATGGTGGTCGCTATTTCAATGTAGCATAACTGAGCTCTTTGATCAAAGTGAATGCATGTAAATGTAATTGTTTACAGCTCCTGTACATTTTGTACTTACATATTGTCCGGGTTTATATCCTAGGGAATTTTGTGTGTGTGTTTTGTATTATCTGTATGTGTTCTATGGTCAGAGTTAATACATAAATGCTTGTTGGATGCTATTGCTAGCACAGATTATATTCTGATGCTCTACCTGGGAAGGTATTTAAAAGGGTTTGATTACAAAATCAATATCTGAATAGAGACATTTTTATTTTAAGTCATGGTGTTTATTTCAAATATATTGAAGACATGAATATATATATATATATATATATATATATATATATATATATATATATATATATATAGACAAGTGTTTATATTGAAGACAGAAAAGGGCATTAACAATTGTGTGTGTGTTGTGTCAAATGGTTAAGGGCATTAACAATTGTGTTTGTGCCAAATTAATAATAACTTCTGGCAAGACCCGCCAAACGAGCAGCTAAGAATTTGGTTGTTCATCATTTCTCCTGTTTTGCCAACACACTCTCACTTCCTAAGCGTCCAGGAGCGACGTTTGGTCAGTGTCCGTGGCGTCCAGTTGTGACGCTCCTAGGCTCCTTCAGCGTCATAAAGGGACGCAAATAGCTTTCAACTGATTGCAATGTATTCCCATCTGCGGCGGGATTTGACGCTCATGGAAGCACGGCATTTGTTTGTGTCGACTGCCCTTAAAGGCAATGTGAGCGTCCATTCCCATTGGATAACGGAGAATTGTACACCCGGAAGTAAGTATTCCCCTTACTGTCGATTGATTTTACAGTGATATCTGCACTACTCATCGACTAAAAAACACCAGATTATCCTTGTTAATTACACAACATTGATTGGTTTAAATTGTGTGCAATGCTTTTGTATTTTTCCCCTTCGATTCGGAGAAACAAATGTTTTTTTCGGAGTAAAGGATGGCAGAAGACACTACACTATCCAGAATCCCCAGCTATCGTTTGGACTACACCATGTACTCTGTTTGACATACCCCGTTTTTTTCACCATTCATTCCAATGGCTGGCGTCTATGTCACGTGATCTTCAAATTTCTCACTGCAGAAAAAGAAAACATGGCTGAACTTCGTTTTATTCTCGGTGGAAAATGCCTATTTTAAAGTTAGTTTGGCCATTAAAATGCGTTTTGATGTCATTTGATGCGAGAAATATGAGTTGTTATTTCAGATTATGTGTGCAGTGGATGTACATGATCATTAGTTTGCTAGTTATTACGAAGATTACTTCAGGAAATCGCGACGTTTTCATTGTTACCAAGGTGGTTTCTAGGGACGCTGCTATCGATATTATTTCTGTTATGTTTTGTAACTGTTTAATGGTGTTATCTTTATTGCTACCCCCTTCCCTGTCAATGTATAGTGTTGGTCCACTGCGCAAACATATTAGTTTAACAAAATCCGCATCTAAAGATAGCCTACGTTATTTTCCCCTGTGCAATTCCAGTCTCACATCTCACAGCACATCGTCATTAACAAATACCGGAAACAGACCGAAAACATTTAAAAAAAAAAATAATAATACTTTATTCCGAGTGTGCTTGCTTTTCTCTTTGAAAGTCATCACATAACGGCATTGTAATACACGTTTCGGCTGCATTAAATATTACATATCTGCCGTAGTTCTGTATTTATAGAGCCCTGATGAGAAGACTTCTAGACAAACATGAGGAACTGAAAACGTGACGTGGATCATAAATATATCAGCCATTAAACGACATCTTACATTTATTTTCACACAATACGTCTCCTTGCAGTATCAACACTAATTCGGCTGACTTTTATATTTGATCCAATTGGTAGATAGGCTGTATTTACACCATAAAGGTGCACAGCTGATAGAAAGGGACACCTAGTGGTTAAAGCATGTTATTGAATTTCATTATTTTTATTATTAATAGGATCCCTATAAAGTATATTCATTACTCGTTATTCTCTACTAATAGTTAATTAAAGACTGTATATAATGACTATTTTGCACATCCCTTTCAAGATTTCAAGATTTTCTAAGGTTTATTGACATATCATATAGGCCTACACAACTATGGTGTAGTTATGCATTGAATGAAAAACTTGGGTCGCAGGTTCCTCAATAGTGCATTACAAGACATCTATCAATATTTGTGCATACCTCCAGCAATGTTAACTATGTTGAAGCACTTATTTTAACTGATATTATACATAATGTATTATACTCTTATAAGATTTATGTAGATATTTCATCTCCGGCCTTGTCAGGTATTGAACAATCAATAAATAAAGAACACAGAATTGTTAAATATAAAACACAGAATTTGTGTGATTATACTAAATGATTTACAAATAAACACCACTGCATATTTACAACTGTTACACATGCTGATGTAACGCAAATGTTCCAACTTGGGATCAATAAAGTATATCTTATCTTAAGCTGATCGATGGCTACTGCCATATTTGCAAAATTTGCCTCTGAACCTTGACAAGTGCATGTTTCAGGCTTATCAATTAATGTAATGTAATGTAATGTTATCAATTAACAACAGGGGTTACAAACATAAGACCAGCTGTTAAATGAAGCTCTTCTGACCTTAGCTGGCATGTGGGTATATATATTAATGCTGCCCATTATGGGCACAAGCTATTTTCACCCATTTATTAATTATATGTTTTAAATTTGAGTGTTTCCTACCCCCTAAACCTCCAGGGATGTACACAGTTTAATACCGGCAACTTCTTATTATGGGAAATACGAAAACGTCTTTTAAAACTACAACTCCCAGTAGAGGCGTGCCATAGATAGAGAACATGTTGCGAAACAGAATAGCCAGCATGTGTAGTTCTGGGGACGGGGTGGGGGAGGGGGGGACGCGGTGGACCCGTTCAAATCCAGTTTTGGACAGTCTGCCGTGATTCCATCCCATTTCAAGTGCTGTTCGAGAATCGGCGTAACCCTCGGAGCACACTCTCCAATCACAGAGCTTGAGGACTATCACAGGGTTTGTCAAACAGAGCACATGGTGTAGTGTCTTCTGCCATCTTTTACTCCGAAAAAATATTTGTTTCTCCGAATCGAAGGGGAAAAATACAAAAGCATTGCACACAATTTAAACCAATCAATGTTGTGTAATTAACAAGGATAATCTGGTGTTTTTTAGTCGATGAGTAGTGCAGATATCACTGTAAAATCAATCGACAGTAAGAGGAATACTTACTTCCGGGTGTACAATTCTCCGTTATCCAATGAGAATGGACGCTCACATTGCCTTTAAGGGCAGCCGACACAAACGAATGCCGTGCTTCCATGAGCGTCAAATCCCGCCGCAGATGGGAATACATTGCAATCAGTTGAAAGCTATTTGCGTCCCTTTATGACGCTGAAGGAGCCTAGGAGCGTCACAACTGGACGCCACGGACACTGACCAAACGTCGCTCCTGGACGCTTAGGGAGTGAGAGTGTGTTGGTTTTGCAGGAATATCATCTGTCATCGCGCCCTGCATAGCGGGGCCTGTTACAGATTATTGGGGACTCGTCCGGGATCAGCATCGTTTGAGGTGACCATATGCTGATCCAGTGATATTGGAACTAAAGGACCGGACTGACGACGTGTTGCCGTAGTGGAGGTGCTTCCAGTTAGCGACTCAAGAGGTAGAGAGACCAGGTTAAAGGGGATCTACGCCTAGGAGTGCAGAACTGTTTGCCACAGTTGCCCACAACACACAGGATGGCTGACAACGAGAGGAAGAGACTAAGCTGGTCCATCAAGAAAATACTTCATCAGCTAACAGCAGATGAAGCATATGAAGTTGACACACACCTCGATCCAGTGGAAGGACTTGACTCATCAGAGCTAAATAGGGACGACGAGGAGGGCTGTGTTAAGTATATTGCTGCGAATATGAACAGTATGACTACAGTACTAAACCTAGAAGATGAGGGAATGTCAATGTTGTTTTGTCTACAAGATACTGTTGATTTGATTATTGCAAACCGTAGCAGGGGTACAGTGTGTTCCAAAGAGGGTGAAATTGATACTTCTGTTAAGTCACCTCTGATGCTATCTGCTACTGTTAACGCTAACCAACAACTTGAGCCATTAGACAATCCAAATGAGACTGGCATTCATGACACAGACATACATAAACTGTTAAGGGGCTTAGAGGAGGTGCAAAACAAACTTCAACACGGTGTCACCACACCTAGTTCAGATGCACCGCAACCTCACTCTAGCAAACCCAGTAAGCAGCATACACCTAACTCACCACATACATACAGAAGGACTCTCTAATCCCACCCGAGAGAGCATGATTTCCCTTAAAGATCTTTCACTTCTGCATAGAAGGGAGTTTAAGATTCATGGAGGGCAGATAACTGACTCTTCATCAGACAACAGCTTATGTAAACAGATTGAGGAAGGCTGCAGAGAGCAACACACTGATGACGAGATCATTAGAGGGGTGTTACGCATAATAAAGGGTGGGAACTTTAAAGACATGCTGACAAACAAGGAAGATCTTACAGTCACCGAGCTGAAGAGTTTCCTGCAGACCCACCTTGGCGAGAAGAGCAGCACAGAGCTCTTCCAGGAATTGATGTGTGCTAGACAGCATGAAAATGAAGCTCCACCGGAAAGATACTTACCTGGACAAGATATTAGACCCCTCAGTGAACTCATGGAGGATGATCTCTACGTGACGGCTGTCACAGGAGATGCAGTACCTTATGAAGGATGGATTGAAGTGGTAGTAAACCTGCAGGTAAACGATGATCCAGACTTATCTATTCGAGTGCCTTTCAGTGAGTCGAATACAAATAGACAGACAGATAGTTGGTTTTAATGTCATCCAGGAACTCTTTAGGATTCATGAAAGTAGACTCAAAGTGATATCTATCCTTGTCAACTTGCTTACTGGTGCTTTGGAGATTGACAGTGCTATGGCAGAAGCTATGGTGAGTTTCATAAAGACTGAGCAAAAACAGGAACACCAGAATGCTGCAGTAAAGATAGGCAGGAAAGAAGTCACTATTTATCCTGGCCAGGTAGCTTATATTAAGTGCAGGGTACCAGTAGATATTAGTGAATCTGACTCACTTATGCTTTTCGAACCCAATCTAGAAGCTACACCACTGGCACAGCTGAGTGTTGGAGAAGGACTAATGGCGATCCAACAGACAGAGAGACCTTTCGTAAAGGTGCCTGTGTCAAACCATTCCAGAAGTGCTGTGACTCTGCCCAGCTGTACTGTTCTAGGCCAGTGGTTCCCAAACTTTTTGTGCCCAAGGCTCACCAAAGGACAAGTAAAGATCTCAAGGCACACCTATTGTGCAAAATAGCCCTTATAACACGTGTTATCACTCATATCATGTAAAATATCTGTAAATGTGCATAATTATTTACTAATGCCAAATAAAATGTGACAAAGACAACTATATTAGTCATGAAATATTTATTAACGAAATATTTCAGAAATTAATTTGAAACTTAAATTAGGCTTCATCAAAGCAGCAACACACTCATTTAAACCAGACAGGTCACAACATTAAAAATGAGGCAAAGGAAACTCAGCAGAAATTCAGCACAGAGAACTGTCAATGCAAGGAAGCTGCACTGCATGGTCCTGAACTACAAATTATAAATGTAACATTTCAGCAATCAGCATTGAAACATGTGCTATTGTAAATATTTTGCCGACTTACAAATGAGTGAGATACATGTGCATGTCGGGGCGCGCAGATTCTTTTAATCCTTGGTGGCACTGAGGAGAGGGCCACTCGCAAGTCCTGTTCAACAGAGAGCCGTGACCTCCTGTTGTTCTTCATGTAAACCAGAGTAGAGAACGCCAACTCACACAGGTAGGTAGTGGGAAAAATAAGAAGTTGCTCAATCACGTGGTGGGAGATGCTTGGGTACTCCGATGCAGAAGCCAACCAAAACTGATCCAGTGGGAGCTCACTAAATTTGAGTTTCAGTGTGCGGTCCACACGGAGCTCTGCGCACTCCTCTCTCTCTTTCATAGTGAGCTTTTCTGTTGAGGATTCCTGGTGGAATGGGTCTCGGATCCAGTCATAGTCCTCGATGTCAGCCACACGTGGAAAATAGTGCTCAAACCTCTCTTTTAAGGTCTGAAGGTGTTCGGCATATACAGCGCGCTCCCAAGCTGCCTGCGGCGCAGCTGATGCCCTGTTCCAAAGCCTCGCGCCACAGGATAAGTTTGTCCATAAACCCCCGAATCTTCTCTGTGGATGATAAAATGTTTTCATTACTGCCCTGAAGCTTGGCGTTTAACTCATTGATATGCCCAAATATGTCTGCGAGGTAAGCCAGCCTGGCGCACCACCTCTCATCCGCGAGCTTGTCTTTATGTGGGACAGCATGTTCACGTGAAAACTCCAAAAGCTCTTCCCGAAGCTCATAAAGACGGGATAGGACTTTCCCCCGTGACAGCCAACGTACCTCTGTGTGGAGGATCAGGCTTTGGTGGTCGGCTCCCATCTCGGCGCACAGCTGGGAGAAGAGGCGAGATTTCAGGGGCCTTGATTTGATGTAATTCACCATCTGCACAGCCTGATTCAGCACCTCAGTCAACTCTGGGGGCATGGTTTTGGCAACTAATGCCTCTCGATGCAAAATGCAGTGGTTTGTCACGATATGTGGGTTTTGTGTTCTCACCTTAGCAATACATCCTTTCACTCTCCCCATGCTTGCCCCATCTGTGCAAAGACTGACGCACATATTCCAGGTCAGACTGTTCTCTTTTAAATAGTTATTAGTTACCCTGAATATTTCTTCTCCCGTAGTATGGCTTTCCATTTCTTTGCAGAAGAAAAACGTCTCTTTGATAGAGTCAGCATCAACATATCTGATGTTTGCCAGAAGTTGGGCAGCCCCACTTGTGTCAGTAGATTCGTCTATTTGTAGGGAAAATCTGCCGCTCGCCTGCAGTTTCTCTGTCAAATGTTGCTCAATGTCTTCTGACATGTCGTTGATTCTTCTTTTGATTGTATTATCAGACGACGGTACTTTGGATAGCTCATTTGCGGCATCTGGACCCAGCATGACACCTGCAATTTTTTTGCAAGCGGGGAGGATGAGTGTCTCCGCTATTGTGTGAGGTTTCTTCTGCTTTGCAATGAGCTCCGCTAGTATGTAACTAGCCTCCATTGCCTTTTCAGACACTTTCACACAATCCAACAAACGGTCTTGCTGCCTCTGGTTCAGATCCCGTGCTCTTTTGAAGTAGGCCAAGTTTCTCTGAACATGGAAGGGATGCTTGGTTTCCAAGTGCCTCTTCAGCTTGCTTGGAACCATGTTCGCATTAGCTAACTTCTCCCGACAGACGACGCACTCGGGCTGAGGATTGTTGACATCCCCGGTCCAACTGAAGCCATAAGACAGGTAACTTTCATGATACTGTCTGCTGACAGTTTTTTTCCTCTTTTCTTTCGGTGCTGGGTTGTCGGCAGTCTCTGCACTGGTGGTTGGTGGTTTGCTCCGCACAAGAAAGCGCTCAATTTTCCCTCTTGCGTGTTTCTCTGTTTTAATGTTGTCCTTCAGCCTTTGATGTGTCACTGTCTTATAATTCCCACCTGTGCAACTGCGTTAACAGCGAAATATGGGGTTCTCTGAGGATTTTTTTTAAAATAATTGTTTTTAGGTATAGAGTTTGCCTCTGTATTATGAAATGAGTGCATACAAAGTACTGATATAGTAAATTAAAAAATAATTATTTTTGTGTAGTTGTATATTGCAATAATTTCACAAAATCCCACGGCACACCCGGACTTGCCTCACGGCACACCGTTTGGGAACCACTGTTCTAGGCAACATCGAAACCATTGATAGAGTGATAGAGACAGACAACCCAAGCAGCAAAGGCAATCAAGCCCAGGCAAATATAGCCAGTTCTTCCACATCACCACACTCTAACAGTGACAAACCCACTTCTGCACTGTGGCACCCACCTGTGGATGTCAGCCACCTGAGTGATCAGCAACAGATGAAGGTGGAACAGATGTTACACGAGGAATCGGCAGCCTTTGCTAAAGATGATGGGGATATAGGTTGCATTCCCAGCCTGCAAATGTCCATCAACTTAAAGGACAACATCCCAGTTCAGCGCACATACAGTGCAGTGCCCAAGCCCCTTTATAAAGAGGTTAAAGGATCATTTGGCTCGGCTCTCTTAAAGCGCCGGCTGTTTCGGCTCCCAAGCGGCTCTTCATGTTACCACAGTTTACCACGGAGCCTCAGTATCGCCGCTGCGAGGCTCCGGCGCTCGCAGCTCACGCGTGTGCTCCACTAAAACCCCCCCGCTCATTGCTTCCAAATCGCGCACGTTCCGTCAGTTCAAGTGATAAAAACTCTCGATCTTCTCTGGAATTATTAATATTTGTGGACGCCCTCGGCTCGAGTTCAGGGCGTCCTGAGCTGAATAAGGCCGTCAAATGACGGCAAGACGCCCCCCTGGCGGAAACGCTGATCCAGACACATGACGGCGTTCATCACGCCTTGGGGGCTGTATGAGTGGGTGAGGATACCTTTTGGACTCTCCAACGCCCCTGCTGCTTTTCAGCGCAGCATGGAGGAAATGTTGGACTCTCTGCGTGACAACTGCTGTATCCCTTACCTCGATGACATCCTCTGCTACTCCGACTCCTTCACTAGCCATGTTGAGAGAGTACGTCAAGTCCTGAGAGCCTTGCAGTCCCATGGTGTCAAGCTTCGACCAACAAAGTGTGAGCTGTTCCAGAAAGAGGTCAGGTATGTTGGGAGGCTGGTCTCTGCAGACGGTGTCAGGATTGACCCAAAAGACATTGATGCCATCATGTCCCTGAAAGAGAAGAGGCCAAGCACAGTTGGAGAAGTGCGGAAGTTACTGGGTTTCTTAAGATACTATAGAGCAGGGGTGCCCACACTTTTTTGGCTGGTGAGCTCCTTTTGAAATGACCAGCTCACCGAGGTCTACCAACCAAAAATAAAATCCCAAATTGCAAGGGTTGCTGAATAACACGTTTTATTTATACATGGGATAATAGGGCTGCAACAAACGACTAATTTGATAACCGATTAATCTATCGATTAATGAAACGACTAATCGACTATTCGGACTCTGGAACTCCCTCCCCCAATACCTCCGTGAGTCTGAGTCCCTCCAGTCCCGCCTCAAAACCCACCTCTTCAACTCAACCAACTTCCTCCTGACTGCTTTTCTGTTTTGTTTTGTTTCTTTGTGGCTTTGTTTTTGTTTTTGTTTTGTTTGTCTACCCTCCCTCCCAAATGTAAAGCGTCTTTGGGTTCAAGAAAAGCGCTATAGAAATAAAATGTATTATTATTATTATTATTACTGTATGCCTCGCACAATTTCTCAAGCGCTCTTATTTAGCCATCAACTTTTAGATTTAGCTTGAGGTTGTTTTAGGCATGTGGAAACTATCAATGAAGACAATAAAGATTAATACTTGATTCAAAAATACATATATTATTAAATTAACATCGCTTTTTATTTAAATTAAATAAATAATATTTCACATCAAAAGAAACAACAATGTTTTAACAAATCGTATTAAATAATGTGATGACAGATTTGTAAACAGAATAGCTGAAACTTTAACAAAATAAAGAGTAACTCAGTTTCCTCTAATCATTAACCCATGCTTGTATCATGTAGTTAACTCCATGTGTTGCTGCTAGCATACATAACACCTGACGTGGAAACGTTACTCGTGGATGGGGCTACAGCGCTACTAGAAAGACAGTCGAACCCGGTGCATTTCTCCGTCTGGATGTGGAGCACTTTTGCTAAATGTTTAGACACATTGCTCCGCCCTTAAATGCTAAACACTCTTGGCAAGGAGCATTGTCCACCTCAAGACGGGTAACATATAACCACACCTCGGAGCGCTTCTCTCCGCCATCCCCGCCGTGTGTTGCTGCATGTAGCAGCTGCGTGTGTGTAAACTGCCCCGCCCCCTCGCACACAGACTGGGGGGAGAGAGATCTCGTCTCGATTGGAAAGATCAAAAATACACCGACCATAGACGCATTTGTTTGTCTTGTTGCATGTTAGAAGCCGGTCAACAGCCGGTCAACATCCAGTTTCACTATGAGTGGTCGCATTTTCGAGAGCTCCCGCTTTGGCGGTTATTCCTCACGATTTTTTACATATTTCATCCTCCTGACAATATGGATTATGGACTCCTACCTCAACTCATCAATGAGGCAACATCACTTAGAGAAGGAGAGTAATGAAAGCGGGGATAAAATGAACCACAATGACTTTTACCTTCTCAACGGCTGGGAAAGGAAACACCTCGCTTTTGGAAGTCAAGCATTCATGCATTATTAACTGCAAACCCGACGCGAAAGTACTTACCCCCGTCAGGCAAACTAGACCGAAGAAGTATGATCGTCTTGGTCTTATTGTTAGCGGGAGACATCCATCTGAATCCGGGCCCGGTGCAGACAAGAAGCCAGTCCTGCAGGCTCGAGGAGCTAGCATCTCAATTAGCATCAGAACTAGCATCTCTTCCGCTGCAACAACAACTACGCGACGACAACAGAGACCGTGGAGACAGCGGAGACCAAGGAATAAACGGAGACTTCGAGATTCCCCCGGGGACGCCTCGGCAGACAGACACGCATGAGGCAGTGACGAGAGGAAGAGAACCGAGATCCGAGGGAACAAATATCCGCTATGTTGTTAGCCACCCTGCTAGCATATCAACGGCTAAAGCTACAAAGGAGCCTCCCTCCCCCCACCACCACCACCACGGCAAGCCGGTTGCTGTAACGGACAAAGACAAATATCTGCAAACTGACGACATTGTGCATTTAAGCAACAAAAATGGACTACATATTTTTCATCTGAACACTAACAGCCTGAGACACAAACTGGCTGAACTCAGGCAGCTATTCATGAACGGTAAGGCAAGCATATTATGCTTTTCTGAGACCAAGTTGGACAATTCCATTACAGATTCAGAGATTGAAATAGAAGATTATCTTGTAGTGAGAAGGGACAGGAACGTGAATGGAGGTGGTGTCTGCATGTACATACATAAAGACACCAATTTCAAAAACCGTACTGACCTGCATCATGAAAATATTGAATCTGTGTGGGTTGAAATTCTTTTTGACAATGCTAAATCTGTAATAGTCGGGACAATCTATAGACCACCGGAACAGAGTGACTTTTATGATACATTAGATGGGTGTTTGGCTGATGTGGGGGATGTAGAGACAATTATTATTGGAGACTGGAACACGGATATGCAACGTAAAGACACGTCCGTCTTCAAGTCCTTCAGTAGGATTTGTGATCTGCACGGCTTCAGCCAGCTAATCACCCAACCCACCCGGGTATGTGAAACAACACAAACTACCATTGATCTCATTCTGACCTCTGACAAGTCCAGGATCTCCAGTAAAGGGGTTATAGCATGCGGGTTAAGTGATCATTATATGATATTCTGTACCCGCAAAAAGCTAAAACAAAGGGCCGGCTGTCACAAAACAGTCATATCTAGAGACCTCAAACTACTCTAGCGAGGCCTTTAACCTAGAACTGGAGAGCCTGGACTGGTCAGATGAGCTCAGTGGTACACAAGTTGAAGAAACATGGCTTGGTTTCAAAAACAAATTCTCTGCAATACTCAATGATTTGGCCCCCCTAAGAACAACCATGGTAAAAAATCGCGCTGAGCCGTGGATGCACTCCGGCATACTGACCGCCATGAAAACCAGAGACAAAAAATGCTCTGAGTTTCATAAAAGTCAGTCAATGCTTTCCAAAAGCACGAGCAGTGAACTCCAGGCCCACGTGACTGAACTCAAAATTGAAAGAAACAGACTAAGAAATGACGTAAGCTCCATGATTAAAACTGCCAAAAAGAATTTCATCAATGTCAAAACTGAGGAAAACAAAAATAAACCCCGTGAACTTTGGAAATTACTCAAGAACCAGCTTGGCTGCAGTAAAAAACTCAAAACGAGATTTTCTAACTTAAACATAAAGACAGATAACAGGCTCATCACAGACAAACTAGATGTGGCCAAGTACTTGAACATTTTTTTCACAAACATAGCCACAACTCTTGTAAATAAATTCCCCTCCCACTCAGGGCTTTTTGGAGTAGATCACATCATGACCTACTACAAAAACCTAGGGGTAAGCAAAGATGATTTCAGTCGAGCAAGGGTAACAACAGCAGAGGTACTCATTAAACTGAGCGCCCTCCAACCTAACAAGGCCACTGGCCATGACAATATCCCCTCCAAATTCCTCAGAGACACAGCAACCGCCATCTCACCAGTCATAGCTCACATAATTAACCTCTCCATAAAACAGGGAAAAGTACCCAAAGACCTCAAAATTGCAAGAGTAACCCCCCTGCACAAAAAGGGCAGCAAATTGGACCCAGGCAACTACCGCCCTGTTTCTATACTTACCTCCATCTCGAAAGTCATGGAAAAAATAGTATATGAACAGGTCGAAAAGTACCTCGCGGAAAAGAAATTAATCTATGAATTTCAATCTGGCTTTAGAACATCCCACTCCACTGACACATGCCTTCTTTATTTGAGCGACCACATCAAACAAGAGGTGGACGAGGGCAAGTACTGCGGCATGGTGATGCTGGACCTACAAAAGGCTTTCGACACTGTCAATCACCCCATTCTGATTAACAAGCTAAAAGCAATTGGTTTTGATAAACTATCGGTGAGCTGGATGCAATCCTACCTGGAGGGGAGAGAACAGATGGTGGAGGTAAACGGTACTCTGTCCCCCCCCCCCCCAGTGAGCTGTGGTGTTCCACAAGGAAGCATATTAGGTCCGTTACTGTTCCTAATTTATGTAAATGACATGTCATCAGCATGTGACTGCAACTTGTTCCTATTCGCGGACGACTCAGCCCTGCTGGTCTCTGACAGGAACAGGTTGCAGGTTGAAAAAACCCTCAGCTCCGAGCTCGGCAGAATCTGCACCTGGCTCGCCGATAATAAATTATCATTACACCTGGGTAAAACAGAGTCCATTCTCTTCGGTTAGAAACATAATCTCAGCAAATCCGACGACTTCTCAGTTGCAGTGGGCGACATTATTGTCACAAGTAAGAAGGAAATTACATACCTAGGATCTATTCTTGAGGCAAACCTCTCCTGTGACAAAATGGCATCCAATGTAATAAAAAAAGTCAATCAAAGAACTAGATTCCTATACCGGATCTCCTCTCTGGTAAAAAAAAACACCCTGAAAACTCTGGCAGGAGCACTCATTCAAGGGTACTATGACTATGCTTGCACGTCATGGTACCATAGCACCTCCAAGGCGCTAAAAATAAAACTTCAAACATCGCAAAATAAACTGGTCAGACTACTGCTTGACCTTTCATCTAGAACCCACCTCACCTCTGCCCACTTTGACAACCTAGGGTGGCTTAGAGTAGACGACAGAGTACAGCTACTTGCAATGGGCCTGGTCTACAAGATCCACTACACCTCTATGGTACCCATGTACATGTCAACATTCTTCCCAAAGGTCAAGGAATACCATGATCATAACACCAGAGGGAGCTCCACAAATCATGTGAAACCCAGATTTGGCACAAAAAAGGGGGAATACACGTTTCGCAATTATGCTACATCAAGGTGGAACGCTCTTCCCACAACTGTAAAGGAAAGTAAAACTATACTTACCTTCAAAACCTCTCTTAAAGAGCACCTTCGGGGGAGAGCATTGCAAAACTGGCCCCGGTAATGGTTCAAATCTCAACCTGTCGTTCAATGGACAGCTTCCCCCCCCCCCCCATCTATGTATATACTCGCATTTTAGACTCTGTTACTAACTGTATATCTGTAGACTTGGTATGTCTTAAATGTCCGGTTAGGATGTATTAGAGCGAAATCTAAAATGAAAATTGTAAACAAGCAATCTGTATGTAAAAAAAACCACCTGTATGTAAATTCAATCAATCAATCAATGTTTATTTATATAGCCCAATATCACAAATGTTACATTTGTCTCAGTGGACTTTACAGTTTGTACAAAATATCAGTATGACAATACAACACCCTCTGTCCTTAGACCCTCACATCGTACAAGGAAAAACTTCCGAAGAAAACCAACAGTTTAAAGGGGAAAATGGGAGAAACCTCAGGGAGAGCAACAGAGGAGGGATCCCTCTCCCAGGACGGACAGACGTGCAATAGATGCCGTGTGTAAATTGAAAAGATAATACATTTGCAACATAGGTAGTCCAAATGTTTGGAAATGCATGTGTGTATAATAGGAAGATGAATCCACGAGGATATCCATCCAGGACCTATGATCCAGGACCACAGCCACGACTCAAGATCCAGGACAGAGGAGCGCAGGATCATCCATGACTCCGGATCCCGGCGTATACAGACACCAAAAAGAAAGACATTTGGGGAAGCTGGGTTAATCGGAACATGAGAGTACACAGGTATAGACAGAGAGAAGGAAGAAGTAAGATGTCCCCCGACAAACTAAGCCTATATCAGCAAAACTAGGGGCTGAATCTAATCAGCTCTAACTATAACCTTTATCAAAAAGGAAGGTCTTAAGCGCACTCTTAAAAACGGATAGGGTGTCTGCCGCCCGAACACAAACTGGAAGCTGATTCCACAAATGTGGAGCTTGATAAGAAAAGGCTCTGGCTCCCATTGTACTTTTAGAGACTCTAGGAACAACCAACAACCCTGCATTCTTGGAACGCAATGCCCTAGTAGGACAGTAGGGTATAATGAGTTATTTAAGGTAAGATGGCGCCTGCCCATTAAGGGCTTTGTAGGCGAGAAGAATAATTTTAAATTCTATCCTGTGTTCTATAGGGAGCCAGTGTAAGGCAGCCAGAACAGGAGTAATGTGGTCCCTTTTCCTAACTCTGGTTAGTACATGAGCTGCAGCATGTTGAATCAGCTGAAGCGACTTGACTTACTTCTTGGTTCTTCAAATGCATGGACTAGTTTCTCTGCATCGTTTTGAGGCAAGATATGCCTGATTTTTGCAATGTTACGTAGATGGGAAGTAGGCGGTCCTTGAAATTGATTTTATGTGGGCGTTAAAGGATAAATCCTGATCAAATATAACACCAAGATTCCTTACAGTCTCACTGGAGGCCAAATTAATGCCATCCATGGTTAATATATCCTTAGATAATTTGTTTCGTAGATTCTTCGGGCCAAGTACAATAACTTCAGTTTTGGTCGTGTTTAACATCAAAAAGTTTAAGGTCATCCACGTTTTTAAGTCCTTAAGGCAGTCTTGAATTTTATTTAGATGATTAATTTCATCAGGCTTGATTGATAAATATAGTTGAGTATCATCCGCATAACAATGAAAATGTACAGAATGATTCCTTATAATATTGCCTAACGGAAGCATATATAATGTGAACAAAATAGGTCCGAGCACTGAGCCCTGTGGCACTCCATGGCTAACTTTGGTTTGCGTGGAAAATTCATCATTGACACGTACAAACTGAGAGCGTTCAGATAGATAGGACCTAAACCAGTCTAAAGCAGTTCCCTGTATGCCAACTAAGTGCTCTAGTCTTTGCAATAGGATATCATGGTCGATAGTATCAAATGCAGCACTGAGATCGAGCAAAACAAGAATAGAGACACGTCCCTTGTCAGAGGCTATTAGAATGTCATTTGTGACTTTAACCAGAGCTGTCTCTGTGCTATGATGTGTTCTAAAGCCAGACTGAAAATCTTCAAATAAATCATTGTTTTTTAAGTAATCACACAGCTGTTTTGCGACCGCTTTCTCAAGAATTTTTGAGAGGAACGGAAGATTGGAAATAGGTCTATAATTGGCTAAAACCTCTGGATCAAGGTTGTGCTTTTTAAGAAGCGGTTTTATCACTGCTACTTTGAATGATTGTGGAACATAGCCTGATAATAAAGACATATTCATAATATTTAATAAATAAGTGCTAATTAATGGAAAAACTTCCTTCAACAGCTTAGTTGGAATTGGGTCTAACATACACGTTGATGGTTTAGAAGAGAGAATCATTGAATTTAATTGTTCAAGGTTTATGGCTGAAAAGCATTCTAGTTTACTATCTAGTGTAATATTAGAACTTACGTTTCCGGGAGCTGTTGATAACACTATACTGGTCAAAGGCAAGAGGTCATTAATTTTGTTTCTAAGAGTAACAATTGTATCATTAAAAAAGCACATAAAATCATTACTACTGAGTGCTATGGGAATAGAAGGCTCAATCGAGCTGTGGCTTTCTGTCAGCCTGGCTACAGTGCTGAAAAGAAATCTTGCATTATTCTTATTCTCATCTATTAATGAAGAGTAGTAGGCTGCTCTCGCTTTACGCAGTGCTTTCTTATATTCATTGAGAGTAATATGCCAAATTAAACGAGATTCTTCAAGTTTAGTGGAACGCCATATCCTTTCAAGTTGTCTCGACTTTTGCTTTATTTTGCGGGTTTCGGCATTATGCCATGGAGCTAATCTATGTTGTTTTATTTTCTTCTTTTTCAAAGGAGCAACAGAGTCTAATTTTATTCGCAGCGCATCTGTAGCACTATCAACAACATGATCAATTTGGGGTGGTGTACATTTTGTATAAGTTTCCTCCCTTACATGCAGACATGCTATCGAGTTAAGTATTGGAATTGTAAATAAGCCTTCTGTATGTCAAATATGTCTTATATGTCTTAAATGACATGATGAATTGGAAATGGGGGACCCTGATGTAAACAAGACGAAAGTCTTTCTCTGGTCTGCATCCCCTTAACAATTGTATGTTTTGAGCTGTACTGTACTGTACCCAATATACAAGCTGTTAATAAACTTTTCAATCAATCAATCAAGAAACGAGTTGGCGACACTAAGACTGCGAGATAATGTTTGTGTAGCAATAATACATGACCTTTCTCTTTCTCAACTCGCTACTCGGAGGGAAGTCGCTGTCATATGCCTTGTGAACACTCCGATAATGCCTCTCCACGTTACCTTTCTTTGGCAGAGCGACGCTTGCTTTACAAATAAGGCAAATAACCTTTGAATGTGACATCACAACAAAATATTCTTCCTCCCATTCTGGGTGGAAGTGGTTTGTCTTTGGCTTTTAGCTCGGTCCCGCACTCATTTTGTTGTTTGTCTCTTTGAGTTTGAGTTTTCCCGGCACTTGACTGATTTTGTATCGCTTTGCATTCTGGGTTAACAGACTGGAAAGCGATAGGTCGCTTTTTCTGTCAATCAAGTAAACTCCTGAATTAAGTGGCAGGGAGGCCAAGGGAGGAGGGATCAAAACCTGTTTTGTCTATTTTAACGGAGCCGGATTTTTTTTTTTATGAATGACTCGTGATCTACCAGCATTGCCCCCGCGGTCGACGTACCTCTGCTATAGAGCCTATATTCAAAACTTCTCAAGCATTGCAAAACCAGTTTATGATCTGTTAAAAATTGAAGGAAGCTCTACCGTGACACAGGGGAAACATAAGGTGGGAAAAGGAGCTTAGCTGCCCTCAAGGACACCTGTCCTGTGGACTGATGATCACCAAAGGATCCTTGAACAGCTGATTGACACGCTTTCACACCCACCTGTGTAGGCCTATCCGGATTTCGAACTGCCATTTGTGCTTCACACTGATGCCTCTCAGCAGGGACTCTGCGCTGTGTTGTATCAACGACAGGATGGAAAATTGAGAGTCATCACCTATGGTTCAAGAACTCTGTCTCCCGCTGAGAAGAATTACAACATGCACTCAGGGAAACTGGAGTTTCTTGCTCTTAAGTGGGCGATATGTGTGAAATCTAGGGATTACCTATTCTATGCACCCCATTTCACAGTATACACAGACAATAATCCCCTCACATACATGATGAGTACTGCCAAGCTGAATGCTGTGGGCCACCGATGGGTAGGTGAGCTAGCAGACTTTAAGTTTGATGTGAAATACAGGCCAGGAAGAGTGAACATAGACGCAGACACGCTCTCTCTTGTCTCCCTCTTGACATTGACACCTACGTCAGAGAGTGTACTGAGGAACTCACAAGAGACACCATCCAAACCACATGGGATGGTTGTGAGTCTGCAAAGAGGCAGGATGTTGCTTATGTTGCTGCATTGGATCTGGCTTCATGCTCAGAGTCACCTGTGAATGTGTCACCCCTTACCATTGACCACAGTGAGCTAGTCAATGCCCAAAGGGAGGATCATGCAATCGGTGAGCTTATCAAACTTAAAGAGGCCAAGGCAGTATTGACCAATGAGGACAGGAAGAGAGCCAGTGGTACACTCAGAAAGCTCATGCACGAGTGGGGAAAACTGCACATGGAAAATCAACTGTTGTACCGGACAGCCAGTTAGCGGCAGCAGCTCGTCTTACCATCACAATACCACCCCCTGGTACTAAAGCATCTCCATGACGACATGGGACATGTTGGGGCTGAGAGGGTCATCCACCTGGCTCGAGACTGTTTCTACTGGCCTTTCATGAAAAAGGACATTGAAACCTATGTAACCAGAAAGTGCCCCTGTATCAAACAAAAGAAACCTGTGTCACACGTCAGAGCACCAATGGGCAGCATCACTTAATCTGCACCACTTGAGCTTGTGTCTATAGACTATATGCACCTGGAAACTAGCAAAGGGGGCTACGAGTACAATTTAGTAGTTATTGACCATTTTACCAGATTTGCTCAAGTCTACGCAACAAAACATAAATCTGGCAGAACAGCTGCTGAAAACATTTATAATGACTTCATTCCAAGATTCGGCTACCCGGCCAGGTTACACCACGACCAAGGCAGAGTGTTCGAAAATGACCTGTTCAAGACCCTGAGGCATCTGGCTGGAGTTGCTTATTCGAGGACAACCCCATACCACCCCCAAGGAAACCCAGCTGAGAGGTTCAATAGAACACTGCTCCAAATGTTGAGGACCCTGGGAGAAAAAGAAAAGAGCAACTGGAAAGACCACTTACCCCTGGTTGTACATGCATACAACTGCACCAGGCATGAGGCAACAGGCTTCTCACCCCACTACCTCATGTTTGGACGGCACCCGTGTCTCCCAGTAGATTTAATGTTTGGTCTGTCAGCCAAAGGTCAGACTGAAACAACACAGGGCTATGCTAAGAAATGGGCTCTGAGAATGAAAGAGGCTTACCGGATTGCATCTGAAAACAGTCAACACTCCCGTGCAAGAAACAAGAAGTACTACGACTGTCACATCAAGGGAGTTGTGCTCCAACCTGGTGATAGAGTCCTAGTCCGCAACATGAGTGAGAGAGGTGGACCTGGAAAATGTAGGTCCTACTGGGAACAAACTGTGTATGTCGTCAAAGAACAAGTTGGTGACATTCCTGTGTACAAAGTGTGACCTGAGACAGGTGGTGATAAGATCCGTACCCTCCATCGAAATCTCCTACACGTTGTCAATGACCTACCTGTAAACTTGCCTGAACCAACAGGAAATTTGCTACCACCTAGAGGGAAGAGCAGGAGTCATCATGTTGAGAAACAACGACAGAGAGAAACATCACAAAGCAGTGACTCAGAAAACTCTGATGATGAGGCACCTAGAGTACGATAATGGCTAAGAGTACCCACATAAGCTGGACTTCACTCACAGAATGTTGAACCTAGCTCTGGATCTCAGCGAAACACAGACGGTCCGAAAAGAGTACCTGAACCACATAGATATAGAGTGCCATCGAGATATCATACACCAGAACAACATGGAGTCGTTACACCTGAGAGAGAAACCAGACAAGAACAACCAGAAGACCTGCCTGTGGATTCTGAAGCACCGGAAGAGCATGAGTATGTACAAGTAACCTATGGCTATGACCGACCTGTGACACCTCAGGATGAGCCAGTAAGGAAATCCACACGGGACAGGAGACCTCCTCAAACGCTGACATATGACTCCCTTGGTCAGCCATCCTCCAGATCATGTCGGCCTATAGACCCAGCAGGACTCTATACTCTATGAGCCCTGCCATTCTGGGGAATGCAGCCCGTTCCTATGCCACATTACACTACACACCAGACATTGCCTTACACTACACACCAGACACTGCCTTACACAACACACCAGACACTGCCTTACACTGTAATGCTAACATACATACATGCATATTGAGAAGGAAAGATTGTTACACCCACTCTCATACATATTGTATTCACCTGTACATTTAAAGAAGTGCCCTCGTGAGAGTGTGTATAAGTGTTTTAAGTTCAAAGAGAAGGGGCACAAGTTAAGAGGTTGATGATTAATGTCGGGAGCCATTTTTCTTTGTCGGGGAGTGTGTGACCCACACAAAGTGTGTGATCACAATGTTATGTTTATATTTAATATCATTTTAGAAACCTGTTTAACAATGGACAGCAGGGGGCAGGGTAACACTGCCGTAAAGGGGTTTGTTGTGATTTGCGCCTGCCGTAAACAGACTGATGTGGAGACGGAGCTGCCGTTGGCTTGCCATTCTGGCAAGACCCGCCAAACGAGCAGCTAAGAATTTGATTGTTCATAATTTCTCCTGTTTTGCAGGTCAGTTTTGTGTACATATTGTTACAAGTGTTATAAATATCCACGGTAGTGTTGTGTCACGATGTCCTAGTGTTTGAAGTGATGTGTGGACGTTGTTTATTGTCTTCAATGCTGCGTAGGAGACTGCCTCGTGGTTGCTTTGTGCGCGTGTGTGTGTAATGTTGGTCGCTATTTCAATGTAGCATAACTGAGCTCTTTGATCAAAGTGAATGCATGTAAATGTAATTGTTTAATTGTCCTGTACATTTTGTACTTACATATTTTCTGGGTTTATATCCTAAGTATTTTGTGTGTGTGTGTGTGTGTTACAGCCGCTGCTACCTTGTGCCCTTAACTCTGTTTGTGTGTGTGTGTATGCAAATGAGCTGTGCAGTTCCTATGCTGTCAGTGGCCGTCTCGACCTCGCAACATCCGCGGGGATTGGACAGACGTCACCCAAGCCCTGCCCGCTTCTGCCACGTCATCCGGGGGAGGAGTATAAAGGCTGGGCACGGATACCATTAGGGAGGCTCTGTATTGTGTGACAGACGCCTCAAACCTCTCCTTGTGATACTGCCTTCGTTCTGTGACTTCTGAGACTGTTTAGCCGTGTGCATTCTGTGTTAGCTACACTGATTAGCAGTGTATTCAGTAGGGTTTCTAGGCGAGCACACTGATTAGCAGTGTGTCGTAGGGTTCTGTGTTAGTATAGGGTTTGTGTGTGTATACTGCTTAGATCCAGGTTGATTAGCACCTGTAGACCAGCGTTCCCGTGTGTATATTGCGTAGATCCAGGTGATTAGCACCTGTGGACCCGCACCAGCTGTGTTTTCCCACAGTCCCGTCTTGTTTATTGTTTTGTTTCCACTTTAGAAGTGAGGTATTTCCTTTCCTTTTGTATAGTACTGGGCAACTCTCTTTTGGAGACCCTTTTGTGAGATAGTGACAGATTGACCCGTTGTTGGGCCAAGCTTTTTGTGTACATAATTTACTCAGTTGCCGTTACAAATAAAACCACCGGTAACATATACCAAATCCAATCTGGTCGTGTCGTTTCCCTTTTGTATCCCTAGCCAAGAGGGAACGTAACAAGTGTGTTTTGTATTATCTGTATGTGTTCTATGGTCAGAGTTAATACATAAATGCTTGTTGGATGCTAATGCTAGCACAGATTAGATTCTGATGCTCTACCTGGGAAGGTATTTAAAAGGATTTGATTACAAAATCAATATCTGAATAGACATTTTTATTTTAAGTCATGGTGTTTATTTCAAATATGTTGAAGACATGAATATATATATAAGTGTTTATATTGAAGACAGAAAAGGGCATTAACAATTGTGTGTGTTGTGTCAAATGGTTAAGGGCATTAACAATTGTGTGTGTGCCAAAGGAATAATACATTCTGGCAAGACCCGCCAAACGAGCAGCTAAGAATTTGGTTGTTCATCATTTCTCCTGTTTTTCAGGAATATCATCTGTCATCGCGCCCTGCATAGCGGGGCCTGTTACACTAAGACACACAAATCTCACATAAAGCATAATTATTTAAACTCACACTCAAAGAGCAAAACCTCAAATCTCCAAAACATTTTCAGCTCTGCACCCAATTTGCAATTCAACTTGGCACATTTTGCAAAATAATGCACACAAATCTGACATATTCACTTAAACAAAATAGTATACAAAATACTGTAATAAAATAATATCCAGGGGATGCAGTTTGCAGCGCTGTCATTGGTTGATATAAGTCCGGCCGTGCGTCACGACTCTTTTAAACATCACTGTTGCCGGAAATACATCCCCGGAGGATTCATCGGTGTATCTTCGGTTATAGCTCCTCCAGAGAGCCTCCTTGATGCTCGATCCTTTTTTGTACCACATGTCCTTTTATCCTTTTATTTAAGTTTATGTACTACCCGGGGCGGACTGGCTATTGGGAATACCGGGAGTTTTCCCGGTGGGCCGGTTGGACAATTCACTAGCACATGACGCTTCGTGATTGGTCAGCACCCGACAGCGCCACGTATTTGGTTTGGTACTATTCAGCTGTTTCTGCACACGTTTTAAACTGAGTTGGAAAGAATGGAAGAAGAGATGGAAATATCCTTGACATGCTGTCAACCCATCACCACATCAACATGTCCCAAAATATCAGCCGTTAGATGTTAGCACACAGAGCTCACAGCTCCTCATATCTGTTCAGAAACTGGACAAAAGTTAAACAAGTACAAACCATGGGCGAATACAGTCACTGCTTTATTTCTGTCTGTATCATGTTGTGAGAGAGGACGGAGCAGCTACAGGTTAGTTTAGCCTGATGGATCCGATCTCCATTCAGAAAACACGCATCTTAAAAGGTTTTCCTCCTGCCGTCTTGTCTGCACACTTGCCAAAGCATTAATTCATGGTTTTCACTAACCGGTATTGTGAAATGCTGTAGTGTTTTTTGAAATGTTGTTGTGTTTTATGAAATACTGTAGTGTTTTGTGAAATTTTGTTTTGACTTGCACTTCAGGGCCACCATAATTATCTACATGGCCAGACAGTGTAATGTATTACAAGAATGTTAACTAGTGCTTCACATCTTAACTCTTGCAGGCCAGAGCAGCGGGAGTTATTCGACAAGAAATGAAAAGAAAAGGGGATATTGCCTATTTTTTTTAGCACAAAAAGTCAGATAACTGAAAAGGAGGAAAAGAGAGGGAAATTAAAAAGGAGAGGGGAGTACACTGAAACCAGAAGGAATAGGACATGAGAAGGCCACAGAAGGAGATGGAGATATGGCTAGAGAATAAGTGGATGTGAGAAATGAAGAATAGGGTTCAGAGGCAGGAAGTGAGAAGGAGGCTGAGGCAGGGAGCAGTTGCTATTCTAGCTCATACCCATGGTATGTTTTTATTCCCCATCCATTACATCCCATTCCACTCACGTAAAACGTCACATAAAATAAAATGTTGATTCCTACTTCCTGTTTTATGTGTTACAAAAAATTACTTGCGTAAAGATTTACAAATGCATCTTATTGCAAATGCTATGATAGAGACTAACTTCCCGTCTGCATTAGATCATTATATTTGCCACTCTCCTATCTTTCTTTTAGATATATCAAAATGCAAAGGTGATGAAAGTGCAGCACCATCTTAGGACATTTCCCAAACTTCATGGAGCAGCAAAGAGAAGCTTTCCCAAGGAGTGCTAACGTTGTTGGCCATGGCTTGAGTATTCCCTCTCTCAAGATGCAGGGAAGTATTCACAGCTATTCAAACTGGAAGAAGGCCACTTCCACAGACAACACTAGACATGGATATTTCTGTCAAACGTTTTGCAGCACAGAACAACAACCGACCTTAAGATAGATAGGTGATGTCTATCCATGGACTTAAATTGTAACAAAGTCATTTGACTGATCTGTGTAAAAGTTAAGGTAGCCTACTTGTATTTTGTCTATAGTTTTTTTTTTTTTAACGACTACATCCTAGATAAATATATTTCCATTTTGCTGCACAGTCTTGTTTTGTTTGATAACTGGGCATGTTCCTTTTGTGATGATATAACAATGTATAGTTTAAATGTATTTTTGTGTTTCAGTGTTTTGTGTGTGGATTCATTCATCCTCCCATGCCTCCCCGCAAAAACTTCTTGCCACCCCATTTAACATGTTATAGATCCGCCACTGGCAGGGTTTGCACAGCACCACTCACTTCTGTTCACATCATTGATGGTCCAGCTGACATGTTGTATTGATACAATCTTTCAGAATAGATCTTTGACAAGTTTTGATAAGAAACAGCATTTACAATAAGAAATAAATACTGTTTGCATTTATGCATACAACTTTCTTGCATTTCAAATGCTGTTTTTGCTATCTTTAATATACATATATCATTTACGAACTTGCACTCCTGCTTGCTTAAAACTCTATATGACACAATTGTATTCATTCTTCTGTTTGTAATAAAATAACATTGTTTTTATGAAATCATACCAACTACATATAAATTCAACATGTCATGGTATAACTAAATAAAAATCTACAAACTAATTACAGTATGTGGAGCTTGCTTCACTTTGATGTAGTCATCTAACAGCGTATTTGTTGTTCTGTGATGACTGATTTCAGATCAGCAGTGTGTGTTCTGTAGCGAGCACTCAGCAACTAGCATGTTCTGAACAGGTGCTGTGTGTGTGTGTGTGTGTGTGTGTGTGTGTGTGTGTGTGTGTGTGTGTGTGTGTGTGTGTGTGTGTGTGTGTGTGTGTGTGTGTGTGTGTGTTAGAAGAGCAGGTGGGGGGTGGGGGGAGAGGGTAATGGGTCAGGGCTCTATTTTGAACAAGTACTTACTGGTTCTTTAATAAACCTTTGACCCCCCCCACGGGGTCATATATCCCTAAACAACTGTGCCGCCCGCCACCCACAGTGACTGCTGGGCTCTCCTCAGGATACGGCCCTGTGTCCCTGCGTACACACCTCAATACCAGATGGTTCTGAAGGATGAAGCACATGATTGGTGTTGATCGTTTCCATCTGCTGCTGGCGGACAAGACGAGAGAGAGCGGTGAGAGGAAAGGAGGAGGGTTGGCTGTGTTTGTAAACGATAGATGGTGTAGCCTTGGGCACATCACTATTAAAGAACGGATCTGCAACAGGGACATAGAGCTGTTAGCCGTTAGCATGAGGCCCCATTATTTACCTCGTGGATATTCGCATGTTATGGCGATAGCTGCATATATTCCCCCCTCTGCCAACGCTGAAGAGGCATGTTACGTCATCAGCTCTACTGTAAGCAGACTGCAGACACAGCACCACATTTTTCATTTCATTTTAAACCTTTATTTAACCAGGTACGTCCCATTGAGATAATTGATCTTGATCTTTTTTTTTCAAGGGAGACCTGCAGCAAGTAGGTTACATATGAAACATAAAACAACATAAAACAATCATATTTAAAAGGGCTACATTTACATACCTATCGACATTTACAAGTACCAACAGTATCAAAGAACATTTTACCTATCCAAGCTTTAAAAACATGCAGTGGAACCAACTTGCTCAGTTTCAATTATTTTTGAAGACTGTTCCAAGCAAGAGGAGCTGCGCACACAAAAGCTTTCCTACCTAAGTCAGTCCTTGCACTTGGCACATGTAACAAGACCACATCATGTGATCTCAGGCAATAGCTACTTGCAACTCTGTGTGGTCAGAGAGCAGATATAAGATGGGAGTTTACCCAACATGGCTTTATATATGAATATGTACCAATGACTGAGCCTCCGTACAGTTAGTGAAGGCAAACCTGCCCTAGCATACAGGGTACAGTGATGAGTAAGTGCTTTACAATTAGTAACACATCTCAGGGCACTGTGATAGGCGGCATCTAACTTGTTAAATGGGCAGGTGCATTCATATAAATCAGATCACCAGCACAGGTCAAAAGGTCACAGAGCCTTTTCCTGGCCTCAAGTGAGAAACAGGACTTGTTTCTGAAAAAGAAACCTAGCCTAACCCTCAGCTTATTAAGCAGATTATTGACCTGCAGTTTAAAGGTCACATGTCATGGCCATTTCCACTGATCATAATTCCATTGTTGAGGTATACTAAAATAGATTTATACTGTGCATTTTTCCAAACTCACATTGGTTTCGCATACAGCATCTCTGTAAAGTGTGTGTATTCAGCAGTATTCACTCTCTCCACTACACGGCTCATTGCAGCTCTTGCCCCCCCCTCCCTGTGAGCCAGTGTTCTCCGATTGGTCAGCTTGGCCACTCTGTTCTGATTAGTCAACCACCAGAGAGGCTCCGCCCATGTCTAACAGTGCTTTTTTTGGCTCGCTCTGACTCTGAGCGGAACATCAGTCTTATTATAGAGTGGCGAAGTCCCTCCCCTTCCGGTGGACCTCCATGGGACCTTATTTTGGAAAAATTATGTATTGAAGTCAATGGAGAGAGAAAGATTATCTTTCAATCCCGTTTCAATTGTGCCACAAATTACACATACGATGTTTGTCAATTTAAAAGATAATTTTGCAAGTCAAAAAAAAAAAAATTTAACACATTTGTTTGTGTGAAACCCTCAATGAACTACATCTCTGGTCTCGCAGAACAACACGTCACCAAGATGGCCGTCACTACTGTCTTGTCAACAAAACGATTGACTACCCTCACTATCACCACAATGAAACACGTCCAGAGGAATGTCATGCAAAGCTGCCTTCCTTTGATTCTCTCTGAACTGCCTGGTCTTTTTAATGTTTAATGTCAACCATTTGTGCAGATAGCATGAAGCAGAAAAGATCGGCGATCGCCGATGCTAGCGTTAGCATTTCTCCCCCGGGCTTAGATGGTGTATCATAGAATGATCACACCGGTGACAGTACTCTTCAAAGGGTTCACGAAATATGACTACTACTCTTACTGTTTAACATTTTGGGTTACTTAATGTTACTTCATATTAAGGCTAATACAAATGACAAGGCTGTAATGCTAACTAACGTGCTAGCTACTAGCTAGGTAGCTAACTTGATCTAGCCACTCCTGGTCCTTTCATCAGACGGGAAGCGAAAGAACGAGCAAGACCCATTGCTGGTATGGTAACAACCTGGTACTAAGCACACAGGCATCTTCTTAAAGTTATCTTATCTTAGCCAGTGCCATATAGATAGATTATATCTATATGGCGCTGATCTTAGCTATCTCTTAGTGGAGGAAAACAATTGTGACTCTGGGATTTGTGGTCTTTCTAGTTGCATATTTTTCATAGTCTTATATTTCAACAGTTTTACGACAAACTGTGACTTTTTTGACATGGAAATTATTTTTTAAGATTGTACAAACATCATATGTGTAATTCATGGCACAATTCAAACGGGATCGAAAGATACGTTTTCTCTCTCCATTGACTTCAATACATTATTTTTCCGAAATAAGGTCCCATGGACCAGAAGTAGATGGGCGTGACTTCGCCACTCCATGGCGTCGGTACCGCCATATATTTTATACTCTAACTCAGTGGTTCCCAAACGGTGTGCCGCGGCACACTGGTGTGCCGTGAGGCAAGTCTGGGTGTGCCGTGGCATTTTGTGACAACCATACGTTATTATTGCAATATACAACTACACAAAAATAATTATTTTTTTATTTACTATATAAGTACTTTGTAGGTTTATATGTACGTAATCTTCGCGACTTGCGCGTCCACATCTCCACGTGCAGTGCTGCATAAACATGGCTGAGTCAGCGATAACTCTCGAGGGGTGGAGGTATGCCCATTATATTGAGTTCGTCCGAAGAATAGACAGGAATGTGACGGTGAGGTGCAAACTGTGTCCAGGCCAGAAGCTGTTATCCACTGCTGTAAACACCACGTCAAACCTCAACAAACACCTGCAAAGAACACATGCTAAGGTGAAGCTACCGCACACGGTATTTGTTGTTTGTTTATGTCTGTTCTTCATCTCTGTCTTCCGGTTGTTGCCTGTTTTGAATGACAAATACACACTACCGCCGCCTGCTGGTAAGGAAAGTTATTGCCACTCACGCATGCGCAGTTCGTACGTGCTCGGCGAGTAAAGTAACGAGTTACTTTATGCAGATAGTAACGAAGTAGTGTAATATATGACTTTTTTTTAGTAATGACCCCATCTCTGGAGTTGGCGTTCTCTACTATGATTTACATGAAGAACAACAGGAGGTCACGGCTCTCTGTTGAACAGGACTTGCGAGTGGCCCTCTCCTCAGCGCCCTAACAGGCACATGTATCTCACTAATTTGTAAGTCGGCAAAAATATTTACAATAGCACATGTTTCAATGCTGATTGCTGAAATGTTACATTTATAATTTGTAGTTCAGGACCATGGACAATGCAGCTTCCTTGCATTGACAGTTCTCTGTGCTGAATTTCTGCTGAGTTTCCTTTGCCTCATTTTTAATTTTGTGACCTGTCAGGTTTAAATGAGTGTGTTGCTGCTTTGATGAAGCCTAATTTGATAAAGTTTCAAATTAAATTCTGAAATATTTTGTTAATAAATATTTCATGAGTAATATAGTTGTCTTTATCACATTTTATTTGGCATTAGTAAATAATTATGCACATTTACAGATATTTTACATGATATGAGTGATAACACGTGTTATAAGGGCTATTTTGCACAATAGGTGTGCCTTGAGATTTTGACTTGTCCTTTGGTGTGCCTTGGGCACAAAAAGTTTGGGAACCACTGCTCTAACTAACCGAACTGTACCTACAACTGTTGTTATAGAAGAGTAAGTTATTTTTACCTGTAATAAACTACTACTGTTTGATGAGAAATCAAATCATGGGTTGCTATATATGAATGATATGTTATAGGAGCAAATAATTCAGGGAAGAAAGGATACTAAGTATTTCCATCAAACTTTATTTTTAGAAATGTACAAAATGAACATGTGTAATAAATATACATGTATATACTGTATATCATCCATTCCTCCCCTTATAGGCGTTTTCGGCATCTTGCCTATCGCAGCTTTGTAAACTGGTGCTGGGGCTTTTTAGGACGAGGCATCAGTGGTCATCCCGTGTGTGTGTTGTCCGCCAGTAGGGTTGCCAACTTCCAGAAATGGAAAAACGGGACACAGGTATGTGTCCCCCGCGCGCGCGCGAAGATTTTCGGGTTTCTGGCGGATTTAGTTACTTTTTTTTGTTACTTTATTTCGGTGTTAGGGTTATGTTATTTAATTATTTTGGGGGAGCCAGCCCCCTAGGGTTCGAGGGGTCAAACCCCCCAAAACCCTCAAAATGCATAGAAAACTATGCATACCTATAACACAATACAAACACAATGGTCTTACACCTGCATTAGGCTACTACATCACATTGTACATCAGCATGTTCAAATCGGATAGGTGGGCACTAGGGACATCTGGGCACCTCGATGTACAATTGGCTATTTTGTCCAAAATGTTAAAAAATAAATATTTGAAAAATGGTATTAAGTAATGCAAAGTATACATGATGTGAACATGCACGGTACATCATTATTAGACTTAATGTTATCCTTCAACCAACCATTTTCTCAGCATTTTCCCATCAATCAGCTGACTGACTCACACACACACACACACACACACACACACACACACACACACACACACACACACACGCGCAGAAGACCCGAGACAGATCTCCACTCACGGGCTTTACCCAACTGTGTTTTTCTTCCACTGTTTGTTGTAAGACACAAGTATTTTCTTTTTAGAAGGGCCAGGGCCCAGAACCACATCCTCTCTCTCTTCTCCTCTTTTATTATCACCTCCTCCACCGGCAGCGCTCATTTTCCCACACGACTGAACAGGCTGACATGCCACACAAACAATGATGCCGCGCCCGCGGCCCACCGGAGAAAATCTCACACACACGTGCGAGCATTGTGCCTGCCCTGTCAACTGAGCGGTCCTAGTGCCCTTCGGATACTGCACACAAAAACACAGGCACGCAGCCAGACACACTGCATTGCGCGCAAACAGAAAAATATTTTGTATTATTCCCTTTACACGGGAATCCGGGACAAACAAAGTCCCGTACGGGACACGCCCCTTTTGGCTCAAATACGGGACGTCCCGGCTAATACGGGACGGTTGGCAACCCTATCCGCCAGATACGCCAGGAGTTTCCTGATCAGGCTGGACGAAATCAAATGCAAATCACAAAATATTAGAGAAACTTAGTTGTTTTAGATTCGTTAGTAGTAGTTGTGGTAGGAGTGTGTATATATCTAATCAACACAGTTAGCTTGCCAGCTAATATGCTAACCTACGTTTGCTAGTTGTTCAGTGTAATCTACTATGAAGCAAGAACATGAAACGTTAGCCCAGTTAGCATTGCTCACTCACACACACACACACACACACACACACACACACACACACACACACACACACACACACACACACACACACACAGCTGGAGGAGCAGACAGGCTTGGTGATAAAGCTAGAACAAGCGAAACTCATCCTGAGCACACACAAACATTCGCAGCCGAAGTAAAAACAATAAGTGTGGCTTGATATTGTGTAAGAAAAAGGTTTATAACGCTGTGAGCATGGGTCTGCGGAGAGAATTTCAACGTAATAGTCCGAAAAACGTTTACCCATTCAAACAGTCGAGGTAGATACCTTGTTTTTTTTAAACATCATAAATACACAAACAACAATGAATACTTACAGGTTGTGTACCCGAACTCCCGCTGGTCCAAACAAAGTAGGAACAGCATCGTTCTTCAGTGCCCTACGCTGTACATATCCGGTGCGGTGTTGTGTCAAATGATCAGTGACGTGCGGTGAGGTTCATGGCTGGTGAGGCACTGACTCGTTCAGAGTCAGATTTACAAATATTATATTTTGACCTTAATCGAAATATTCGGTTATTTTCAAAAGCTTTTTTAGTCTGATGTTTCAATTCATTTTAAACAGACCGTTCAACAAAAGGATAGGCCTACCCACAATATAAATATTGGATTGTTCTTTCTTAGTATGATTCCATTTGCAATACAATTGTGGTCTTACCTTGACTTGAAGATGAAGTCCATGCTATCCTTCTGGACAATAAACTCTATTACTTTTTTGGAAAAGTCAATCAATCAATCAATCAATGTTTATTTATATAGCCCAATATCACAAATGTTACATTTGTCTCAGTGGACTTTACAGTTTGTACAAAATATCAGTATGACAATACGACACCCTCTGTCCTTAGACCCTCTGTCCTTAGACCCTCTGTCCTTAGACCCTCACATCGTACAAGGAAAAACTTCCGAAGAAAACCCACAGTTTAAAGGGAAAAATGGGAGAAACCTCAGGGAGAGCAACAGAGGAGGGATCCCTCTCCCAGGACGGACAGACGTGCAATAGATGCCGTGTGTAAATTGAAAAGATAATACATTTGCAACATAGGTAGTCCAAATGTTTGGAAATGCATGTGCGTATAATAGGAAGATGAATCCACGAGGATATCCATCCAGGACCTATGATCCAGGACCACAGCCACGACTCAAGATCCAGGGCTCGCGATCCAGGACAGAGGAGCGCAGGATCATCCATGACTCCGGATCCCGGCGTATATAGACACCAAAAAGAAAGACATTTGGGGAAGCTGGGTTAATCGGAACATGAGAGTACACAGGTATAGACAGAGAGAAGGAAGAAGTAAGATGTCCCCCGACAAACTAAGCCTATATCAGCAAAACTAGGGGCTGAATCTAATCAGCCCTAACTATAAGCTTTATCAAAAAGGAAGGTCTTAAGCGCACTCTTAAAACGGATAGGGTGTCTGCCGCCCGAACACAAACTGGAAGCTGATTCCACAAATGTGGAGCTTGATAAGAAAAGGCTCTGGCTCCCATTGTACTTTTAGAGACTCTAGGAATAACCAACAACCCTGCATTCTTGGAACGCAATGCCCTAGTAGGACAGCAGGGTATAATGAGTTCTTTAAGGTAAGATGGCGCCTGCCCATTAAGGGCTTTGTAGGCGAGAAGAATAATTTTAAATTATATCCTGTGTTCTATAGGGAGCCAGTGTAAGGCAGCCAGAACAGGAGTAATGTGGTCCCTTTTCCTAACTCTGGTTAGTACACGAGCTGCAGCATTTTGAATCAGCTGAAGCGACTTGACTGACGTCTTGGTACACCCTGATAATAAAGAATTACAATAATCCAGCCTTGAAGTAACAAATGCATGGACTAGTTTCTCTGCATCGTTTTGAGGCAAGATATGCCTGATTTTTGCAATGTTACGTAGATGGAAGTAGGCGGTCCTTGAAATTGATTTTATGTGGGCGTTAAAGGATAAATCCTGATCAAATATAACACCAAGATTCCTTACAGTCTCACTGGAGGCCAAATTAATGCCATCCATAGTTAGTATATCCTTAGATAATTTGTTTCGTAGATTCTTCGGGCCAAGTACAATAACTTCAGTTTTGGTCGTGTTTAACAACAAAAAGTTTAAGGTCATCCACGTTTTTAAGTCCTTGAGGCAGTCTTGCATTTTATTTAGATGATTAATTTCATCAGGCTTGATTGATAAATATAGTTGAGTATCATCCGCATAACAATGAAAATGTACAGAATGATTCCTTATAATATTGCCTAACGGAAGCATATATAATGTAAACAAAATAGGTCCGAGCACTGAGCCCTGTGGCACTCCATGGCTAACTTTGGTTTGCGTGGAAGATTCATCATTGACACGTACAAACTGAGAGCGTTCAGATAGATAGGACCTAAACCAGTCTAAAGCAGTTCCCTGTATGCCAACTAAGTGCTCTAGTCTTTGCAATAAGATATCATGGTCGATAGTATCAAATGCAGCACTGAGATCGAGCAAAACAAGAATAGAGACACGTCCCTTGTCAGAGGCTATTAGAATGTCATTTGTGACTTTAACCAGAGCTGTCTCTGTGCTATGATGTGTTCTAAAGCCAGACTGAAAATCTTCAAATAAATCATTGTTTTTTAAGTAATCACACAACTGTTTTGCGACCGCTTTCTCAAGAATTTTTGAGAGGAACGGAAGATTGGAAATAGGTCTATAATTGGCTAAAACCTCTGGATCGAGGTTGTGCTTTTTAAGAAGCGGTTTTATCACTGCTACTTTGAATGATTGTGGAACATAGCCTGATAATAAAGACATATTCATAATATTTAATAAATAAGTGCTAATTAATGGAAAAACTTCCTTCAACAGCTTAGTTGGAATTGGGTCTAACATACACGTTGATGGTTTAGACGAGAGAATCATTGAATTTAATTGTTCAAGGTTTATGGCTGAAAAGCATTCTAGTTTACTATCTAGTGTAATATTAGAACTTACGTTTCCGGGAGCTGTTGATAACACTATACTGGTCAAAGGCAAGAGGTCATTAATTTTGTTTCTAAGAGTAACAATTGTATCATTAAAAAAGCACATAAAATCATTACTACTGAGTGCTATGGGAATAGAAGGCTCAATCGAGCTGTGGCTTTCTGTCAGCCTGGCTACAGTGCTGAAAAGAAATCTTGCATTATTCTTATTCTCATCTATTAATGAAGAGTAGTAGGCTGCTCTCGCTTTACGCAGTGCTTTCTTATATTCATTGAGAGTAATATGCCAAATTAAACGAGATTCTTCAAGTTTAGTGGAACGCCATATCCTTTCAAGTTGTCCCGACTTTTGCTTTATTTTGCGGGTTTCGGCATTATGCCATGGAGCTAATCTATGTTGTTTTATTTTCTTCTTTTTCAAAGGAGCAACAGAGTCTAATTTTATTCGCAGCGCATCTGTAGCACTATCAACAACATGATCAATTTGGGGTGGTGTACATTTTGTACATGCAGACATGCTATCGAGTTAAGTATTGGTGGAATCTCTTCCTTAAATTTGGCTATAGCACTAACAGATAGGTTTCTGCTGCAGGAGCTTTTGACTAATGCTTTGTAGTCTCGTAACAGTACTTCAAAAGTTACTAAGAAATGGTTGGATAAAGCAGGATTATGCGGTTCGACTAATAGTTGCTCAATTTCAATACCATAAGTCAGAACAAGGTCGAGAGTGTGATTATAGCAGTGGGTTGGTTTATTTACACTCTGACAAAAACCAACAGAATCTAATATAGAGTTAAATGCAACAGTAAGGCTATCGTCGTCGATATCGTCGTCAACATGAATATTAAAGTCACCTACGATAATTACTTTATCTGTTTTAAGTACCAAAGTTGATAAAAACTCAGAGAATTCTTATCTGTATTCTGAATAAGGACCTGGTGCACGGTACACTGTAACAAATAAGATTGGCTGCAAAGTTTTCCAGGTCGGATGCGCAAGACCAAAAACGAGACTTTCAAAGGAGGTATAATTTAATTTTGGTTTAGTATTGATAAGTAAACTTGAGTCAAAGATTGCTGCAACTCCACCTCCTCGGCCCGTGCCTCGGGCAATATGAGTATTGATATGGCTGGGTGGAGTGGCCTCATTTATGCTGACATATTCTTCATGTCTCAACCAAGTTTCAGTGAGACAGTATATATCAATATTATAATCTGATATTAAATCATTTACCAATATTGCTTTAGATGCTAGAGATCTTATGTTTAAGAGACCACATTTAATATTCCTGTTTTGTTGCACTGTAGTAGTTGTTACATTTACTTTTATTAGGTTAGTATGTATGACACCTCTATTAGGTTTTACCGGCAGACACACACACCGCTAATATTGGGTATTTTATTGGGTTCGGGATTCCTATGGATGACTGCCTAGGAGAGAGCGCAGAGAAGCGTGTAAGACTGCGACTCTTGGTCTCAACTCCAGTTTGTCATGGATTAAGTCCACAAGGCCCTGAAATGTTTGCCGAAATGAGATTTGCACCTTCCAAAGTAGGATGAATGCCGTCTCTCTTAATCAGACCAGGTTTTCCCCAGAAGGCTGTCCAATTATTTACGAAGCCCACATTGTTTGCTGGGCACCACCAAGACAACCAGCGCTGAAATGATGACATGCGGCTATACATGTCATTGATCAGATTGGGGAGGGGACCAGAGAAGATTACGGTGTCCGACATTGTTTTAGCATAACTACACACCGACTCCACATTAAGTTTGGTGCATTCTGATTGGCGTATACGAACATCATTACCACCGACGTGAATAACAATCCTACTGTATTTACGTTTATTTTTAGCCAGCAGTTTAAGATGCGCCTCAACGTCGCCCGCTCTGGCCCCCGGAATGCATGTGACTGTGGAGGCTTCGGTCTCTAATTTCACATGTCTCATAATAGAGCTACCAATAACCAGAGTTGGCTTCTCAGCGGGTGTCTCGCTGAGTGGGGAATATCTGTTAGATACGTGAACGGGTTGGTGGGGACCTGCGGGTTTCGCGTTATGCCCCTTCTGAACAGTCACCCAGTCTCCCTGCTGCTCGGGAGTTGCCGGGGGACGGCTAAGAGGAGCTACCTTTTGCCGGTCCGCACCGGCTAACATGGGCTTTACTGTAGCTGAGTTACTTTCTAAGATGCGGAGCCGGGCTTCTATGGCTATGATTCCCGCCTCCAACCTAACAACTATACTACATTTAACACATGTACCGGTACCAGTAAAGGAGGCAGGGAAGTAACCAAACATGAGACAGTTAGAGCAGGAAATAGCACCCGAGGGTGGGGAAAGAGCCATGGCTAGCTATCAAGCTAAAGTAGCTACCGTTAGCAAACCCGAAAAGAGTGTAGGCAACTGTGGAGGTACAGTCGCTTAGAGAAGGAGAGTTGTGAGTGCTTAAGCAATAGTAACGTGTGATTACAACGTCAGGCAGTTGCCGTGATCAAGAATTTTAAAACGATCGATTAAGTTAATAAGCTATCAGCAACAGAACAGGCACACGGGATACCCGGAGATGACAACAACCGGAAGTTACAACATGCTTACCGCAATAGTGGTCCGTGTAGAAACCAGGGTATACAGGGTACAGTGAACTTTTTTTGAAAAGTCCTCCTTATCTTCCTCTAGTTTCAAAAGTCTAGTTTGTTGTTTGTCTACCGTCTCTGCGTAGAATAACAGTAGCAACAAGAACCTGTGGGCTCACTTGCGCCCCCTTCAGTGCGGCAGAGGTTATGGCTGCCTCCCCTGGTGCTTTTTTCATTGCCGTTGTATGATGAGACCAGCGGGCCTAAATATCATATATACATGAAATAAGTTATTTAGAGACTATGGATGGCGAGGATAAATGTAATAAAGGGATCTACAAACATTACATTGGTGACATACAGTGAGATGGTGCAGGCATGCGCTTATGGCCCGCTTTCCAGCCAGTTTCTGTGGGGTGACGCATTCTGAGGTGAGGCAGAGCTCATCTGTGCCTCACCTCACCACACAGTAACTGGCTGGAGCGCGCTCACAAAATAAGTGCCCGCGCTACATTAGTGCCCGCGCTCCAGCCAGTTACTGTGGGCTTACGAGAGGCAGAGCTCGTCCCTGCCTCACTTCTCATCGCTCCCATGTAGTGGAGCTCGGCCAATTTGCTGATTTTGACTATAAAAAGCGATTGGAATCATACATACATCACATTTACAAAACAGATCAGTGGAGACATTTTATTATTACTATTTAGTTTTTCTTTAGTTGTTTTTCCGTTACATTGGAGTATGACAGGGGAGGCTCTGCCCCATCATGAAATGCACCCCTTGCCACGGGAACGCGCATTTGTAAATTAAACGTTAAAACCTTAAAACGATGGTTAAAACGAAAACTAAAAGTCCAGGTTTTTTTAATGGTAATTTACAGACTGTGAGTTGCTTAGTGGTAGCTCATATAGTCTTGATTCTTGTGGTTAAACTTTTCGCTCCGTGTTTTGATGGTAGTGGTGTCGAATCCTGAATTTTTCATTCATTCGTCACTTATTTTACGTTCCCACAGAACTAAACTGCATTCTCAATTACGTTTAGCTAGAAACTTATTTTCTCCCACGTTACGTTAGTTATGAACGTATCTTAAATACGTTTATTTTCTACATATCTTTGCCCATTATTGTCTTGCATATTTGTCATATACCAAACAAAATATATGTTTACAAATGTTACATAGTCTTTGTCAGCATATTTTTGCCACGTTATGCACCCCTTGCTATCTTACAAAATAAAAGTCTCACATTCATGACACTTGCTCCATTCATTGGTACTAGTCCTACAACCATACCCTGAAACTTGCTTGAGGGTTGGGAATAAGAGAACCATCTTTTTTAGGGGGGTGTATTTTATGACAGACCTGCTTATCACAATATGCACCCCCCTAAAAAAGATGGTTCTCTTATCGGCCATCGGGAGGACCGGGAGGGTATGTGTATGTGTGGCGCGAGCGAGAGAGAGACCTTACGTGTATTGTTGTTGTTAGCATCTGGTGCTAGCTGGCTGCGCTAACGGATATAAGGAGCTGTTTAAATGAAAACAGAGGAGCGACATTTCGCCGAGCACTTGACTTTATGCAGGAAGCCAGACAGTGGGACATTGTAAGAAAAGTCAGCACACTAAGCACGGATAGTGCGCGCAACATGATTGCAGCGTCCAGGCAGCTCCCGTACGATCCATCTCTCACACACACACACACACACACACACACACACACACACAACACACAACACACACACACACACACACACACACACACACACACACACACACACACACACACACACACACAACACACACACACACACACACACACACACACACACACACACACACACACACACACACACACATACACACACGAGAGGTTCCAGGTTGAATTGAGGCGAATATTTGTAATGTTCAGAGGTTGTTGTGTTTCATATTCATGATAATATTTGTCATTGATCAAATGATAATAAACATTTGCATAAAGCATATTTGTCCACTCATATGTTGATAAGAGTATTACAAACTATATTCCTCTAAGGTACATTTAGAACAGATAAAAAATGTGCGATTCATTTGCGATTAATCGCGATTAACTATTTTAATCGACTGACAGCCCTAATATATATATATATATGCCGTGAATAACTGTGCAATATGGCTGTTACATCTTCAGAACTGTTACAGGCTGTGTATTTTGTAAATTGTGTAATTTTTCCCCAAATTGCTCCTGTGGGGATTGTCCACAGTATTGAGTGTGTAAGTCGCTTTGGATAAAAGCGTCTAACAAGTGACATGTCATGTAATGTAAAAGCTGTCTTTGGATCTTTTCTGCTGTAACAAATGTAAATGTCCCCTCTGTGGGACGAATACAAAAAGTAACATAGCTCAGCTCACACACCATAAAACAAGTAAAAACAATAGACAATTTAAAAGCAACGCTCTAAAATATGTTAACACGCTAAGGAGAAGAGGTGGGTTTTAAGAAGCGATCTAAAAGCAGGCAATGTGGCGGCCTGTCTGATGTCCAGGGGCAGATCGTTCCACAGTGTGGGAGCCGCTACAGAGAAGCAACGGCCCCCTCTAAATAATATTTAGTATTGTGTCCTGTAAGGTTTTCTTTATGGTGACTTTGCTGCAAAGTAAATAGTGACTGCAGCTGTTGCAAACAAGTAGTAGAATAAAAAGTACAAATAATTCCCTCTGAAACGTAGCACTTCTTTACATTACATACACTTGGTGTAAGAGAAGCATACAACATAAATGCCCAAGTAAGTGCTTCAAATCTGGCACTGGAGTAAATGTTTTCCACCATTTAAGTATGAACCTGTAAGTTAGCTTTCCTAGATATGTCCTTTTTTTCTAGATGCATTCCATAATATCTTTGAGATATGTTTCCCTGTTCCTACGTCTCCATTGTAAATTAATGTTTGTGTTGATAAGGGTGGGGGTCGGAGGGGAGTGTTGCACCAGCAGAAAGGCTTATCCTCTCATTTGAATGTGGCGCTGCGGCCAGCTGTGAGCCGTCAGGGCCAGCAGTACAGATACTGCTAGTCTTTTGTTGAAAAACAACACATTTGATTTATATTAAGCGTTAGTGACAGATTCATCAGCCAATCAGATGTTGATGTTCGATGACAGTATGCCCCTGGCCCTAGCATCGTGACCTGGGCTACCCTAATCTTCTGTCATGAGCATCCTTCGTAGCTTGAGTGAAAAGAAAATGGCTGTCGCTGTCACTGCTGAACCATAAAAAAACATTTATTTTTAAAATATATTTTTTAAAATATTATTTTAATTATATTTTTCATTAGTTTTACCAAAATAACTTGATTTAATTGTATTTAAAATAACATTTCCTAAGAAATACATCCTTCGAATCTGCCTGTTCAGTTTCTGTTTGAATGTGAAGGGTTACATGAAAGAAGCTCCTTGAGCCGTCTTTGCGAATCATGTGAAGACAGGAGCTGATTGGTGGTCCTGCTGTAAATTCCCAGAGGGCCAGCTACAGTAACTCAACGAGAGAGTAATGTCAAATGACAGTACAATTGACCAATCATATCTTCCCTCTAAATGGGTGGGCTTTATTTTCGCATACTTTATGACAAGTTCCGCCCGCTGTGAGGTTTATGCATGGGTGGTACATGGATGTATAATAAGAACTGGATACAGCGTGGGAGTCTGGGTCCTTGTTCATTCCTATGAGAGTTGCTCATTGGCGCATGAAGACAAAATGGCCCAACTTTTGAGAGAGCGAAACGTCACGAAAGTATTCATATAATCATATCATCCGTTCTTATTGTGCATCCATGGGTAAAGGTACAAGTCAAAAGTCAAAGTCAAGAACTGAACACGTCACGTGCCGGGCGGCGCGGTCCCGTGGATTAGATCTGCGTTCATAATGCAGGAAAATAACTCTCAGAATAACGTTATAAGCACATTTTACAACTTGAGGACCGAATGTTTTTAATAAGGGCTATACAAATGTTCATACTGGGTAGTTTATTTAGTTTTAAAAAAATTATCTAACGATTTACAGACGTCTCTTTCCCAATGTTAGTCGATAGGAAAAAGTATTTCCGGGCCCAGCGACTGTGTAGTGTAGTGTAGTACCGCCGTGTGGCCACAACGAATATTTTCCTCAGAGTCCGGCTTACTTCCTGGGGGCTTGAGAAGAACCCGTATGTGCGCTCACCATAGACTGTATATATAAATGGACGTAGGGTCCGTGACGTCACCCATAGGATTCTGCAGAGTTGCCGAGAAGCCCTTAGTAGGCGGAGTCGGCCACTAACGGCTCGACAGTGACGTAAGAGTTCAACTCCCGCCTGTTCCCGCCTGCTCCAAATAAGGGTAAAGAGGCGGAGCCGAGGCGGGACCTGCTGCCACCGAGCTGGAAGTTCCAGAGCTAGCTGAAGCTACCAAGCTAAGCTAACATGCTCCCCATCTGCACACTGCCGTCGCATTTTACGTTTCTAAGGTAAGCGGACATGAAACTATTCAGCAAAACTATAAATAATAATCCAAGTTATTGAGTTTTTAGCATAATACTTCAGAATCTTAAAATCCCTTAACGTTTGTATGCAATTGTGCTAAATTCAACACTGGAATCAAGCAAATATTAATATGTTTGCATGACATTAGTTATTTATATTTTGATATCACTTAATTATACGTTTAATACATTTAAGTCAAGCTAAGGTACATGTGATGGTAACTAGTTAGTGCTCTTACCTGTGAGGCCTCCTCCAAACAGCATAATAACCAGACTGTATCATTAAAACTAAGTACCAGTTCTAGATCCTTGACTTTAGACAAACAATTCAAACGACAACATGTATTTAAAGACCAATCTTTCTTTGAATGTGCCTCTTAACCTGAGATATTAGTTATACAGTAATAGTATTGACAATCTAAAAAAACTGAGCAACTCAACAGTCAACTTTATATTTCTTATTGTCTAAAGCATTTATTATTTTCATTTCCCCCCTCTCATATTCAGTGTGGACGGATTGAGACAGCATGGTGTCCAGAGAGCTGCAGAGACTTCAGGGAGAAATCTCCATGTGATGGACGTCCTGTCTGTTGGTTTGGAGAGGACTGAGGGTCTTTCCTCAGCGAGGAGGACCAGGCCTGATGGAGGAGCCCATGCTGGGCATAGCTGATACCAACTTCACAGGCCTAGTCTGTCACTTTATTTGACTAAATGTGTTTACTTATACATTTAATAGGTTACACCTTCTGTCCATATGTGCTTTTTATTTAAAACATTTGATGAAGTTTTGGTTCACATTTCAATACATTGTATTTGTATTTGCACTCCTTTTGTCCATTATTCTTACTGAAAATGTTAGATTACACATTCACATTTGACTGAAGATTGGCCCCATTTATTTGTGACGTTGCAAACTCTGCGGTACAAGGCACAAGTGATGTGAAGCTCATAAAGTGAGGCAAATAGAAATAATCAGCTGATGGAGTGTAGATGTGGAAATAGGTGCATTCGATCAGCTGACTGTGTTTTCACAATAAAAGTAGTTTCTTAGTGAATGTCCTGTACTGTTTTTAAAATCTCATAACATCAGCTTTTAATGTTCCTCTTGGATGTTCTTCTTGACCCTCAGAGAAGGAGAAAATGTCGTGTCTTTCAGGCATGTCCTTTCCTAACACAAATGACAGGAAACATAAAACATATTATTGCAGAACAAGTGTGTTATTTATGAAAGCGGTGTGTTTGTGTGCTTAGGGGCTGTAGATATCATTATTTTGTAATTGTAATGGTTTTTTTTATTTCAACAGTGAGCTACAAAGACAATCAGATTATGAATGAACAGTATGAAGTTCAACATTGAAATATATGTTATTATCAAAATAATATTTAACTGTTATCAAAACGTAGTGCAACTGTAGAAGCTTGCTCTGTTGTCTCACTGAAAGAATAACTTTTACCACGTTTTTTACAGACAATATTGAGAGATAAATAGTAGCAGTTCTCACTATGTGTTAAATATATTTGCCTTCAATACATTAAATTAGAAAGCTGACAAAGTCATATTGCTAAATATCTCAAATTTAACTTTTTGCATGGAAAAAACCCTCAACTTAACTGATGTGTAGGTGATCTAGTATTTAGTATTATTTAATGGAATGTATATCAGTGTATTCAAGTCAATACTTCATTTATTTAAACTAATATCTTTCTTGATTCTTTGTACAGTATGAAAAAAAGAGTCTTTGTACCTGTGCTGAAGTTCACTGCTGTGAGGAGTCCAGTTCTGTCTCTCACTCTCTGGTCCAGCCTGTCTGCATCACCTGGACACCTTAAACAAACAGAGATATATATATATATAAATAAACAGTAAGCATTGGTAACACAACTTCTAAAGTTACAGTAAAATAAAAAGGACCCTGACTCGGATATATATATATATATATATATATATATATATATATACATATATACATATACATGTTGGATTGTGTATTGTCCGAGTCAGGGTCCTTTTTATTTTACTGTAACTTTGGAAGTTGTGTTACCAATGCTTACTGTTTATTTGATACCCATTTGGTAATGCAATTAATAAAAAAAAAAGGTTTGGGTTTGTTCTTCAGATGACTGTGACGTTAACGTGTAAGCTCAATAATGAACTCCAGCTCAACCAACCATATTGTAATATCTAAGTAATCATCTTGAAATATCTAAGTAATCATCTTTAAATATGACATTAATAATTGTAATATACACACATCTTATTGTGAGGTTGATTTCACTACTTCGACGTTAGCTTGTCTACATACTTGAGCATAGCCAATTTAAATTAACCTTCGCGATACATACAGTTCCTACCTACATAATAAAATATGTCTCTAAGTTACAAGGATGACCTTATTTTATCAACCTCAAACAGAAGCCGTTTGTTCAACAGTATTATCCCACTTAACACTTGTCTATTTCGTTTTAACCTTTATATATACAGTCTATGATTTTAACTTGTAGGCTACGATTAGCATCGTTAGCACCAATGTAGCTACCACTCGCTTACATGCTAACCCAAGCCTTAACATTCATTACGTAGCCGATTAAAATCATTAACACATAAATAAGTACTCGATTTTCACTTACCGCAAAACCGCATGCATGCACCCTCTGTTTTAACCGCAGAGCGAGTCACAATAGTCTGATATATCAGCATGAAGAACAAACAACCACGGCCGGCTTCAAGTTGTGTTCCCTGGATGAGCTGAGCAGGCAGAGTCCCTGTAGCTAGCTTCACGGAGCAGGTAGCAGAGAGACAAGAAGCTAACAGCAGCAGTCACTTGACAGAGCCGTCACTCAATGTGACCACGTCCTAATTTATGCAAACACTTTAAGACCTAATATAAATGAAAGGGTCGTGTTAGAAAACAATTCACTCACAGATCCATAATCATGAAGGTGGAACCTAACTATATTCATAATAATATGTATTGCATCCATGGGTAGAAACATGTTTTTTTCTGCTGTAAAGTTGGGCATTTTAACATGGGGGTCTATGGGAATTGCTCCTTTCTGAAGCCATCGCCTATCGGCCAATATATGAACTGCAGTGTGTGGCACTTCCGTATTGGCGTCCCGACTCTTCCCCAGAGTTTGCCGCTTGGCGCTCACAGAGCATGCGCCCCTTAAGCCCCGCCCCCCGAGCTCCCACTCTTGGCTCAGTTGAATGAATGGAGACAGAAAATAAATCTAGATTCGGCTTTTTGTGCATTTTACAACTTTAAGGACCGAATGATTCTAATAAGGGCTTTAAAATAGTTCATACTGGGTAGTTTATTTAGTAAAAAAAGTATCCAATGTTAGTCAATGGGAAAAAGTCTTTCTGGTTCCAGAAATGTCACCGACTGATACGGAAATTTTAGTACCGCCATTTGGACACAACGAATATTTTCATCAGAGTCCGGCGCACTTCCAGGGGGCTTGGTGTGGTATAAAGTGGTGCCGTGACGCATCCTAAAACCCGGAAGTAAGCTGCGCTCGGGTTCCCTCGACAAAAACGCAATGGGATTTCTCCATGGGATTTTGGAAACGAACCTGTTAGGTAAATGCACGTTTTGTTCAGCCGGATAATATCCACATGTCTACCCTACTTTTATTATTTTCGAATCATAAATCTAATCGATAGATTTATGATCGATAGATTCATGACTAGTATAAGTTCGTTCATGATGGCTCACTTCAGTGATAGTGATGACATCGTTGCGAAATTATTAACCTATTCATTTTCAAGATTGAGTTACAATGATAAACTGGAGTGGCAACGGATCAAGTAATTCATCCAAAAGGACAGGAGGATGGACTTTGTGTTTCAGTGATTTATCATCAAAGGTAGGCCTAAATCATTTTCAATGTGGGCCGCCGTGCCGACTTCATTAATTTGTAATTGTTGCTTGGCTGTGGGTGCCCTGTCATGATAGGTGTTTATATAAATTGTGTTGTTTTGTGTGGTAGAGGGTCGCTGTCATTGATGCATTTTGCACCCCGGGCCGTTGTTTTGATATTCCGCTGAAGTATATGCTGTGACGTAATAACTCTTTTTCTTTTCTTTTTGTGACGGTATAAAAGTCACGGCTCACCACTGCCCAAACTGGATACATTAACAAAGGCTAGCATAGGTTTCGTGCGCCATTTCAAAGAAAGCCACTAGGAGCACTGTGAATATCCCTCCACTTTGAATCTGTCTGGGAGCATCAAAAATGAAGGAATGCAAGATATTTTTTGAAAATCCCTGTGTATTATCTGCATTTTTTACACGTTCTCTAAAACGCACCAAATTACTGGATGAGTTTTGTCAAAGACGCCTGCCACGCGTCACGCCGGTGAGGTGGCATTTTAATTGTGTGCACTGTCCACGAGAAAAGAGCAGAGCAGGTGGACCTTTTCCAGCACAACCTTGGCCAAGCTGCAGATTTTTAACAGAGAACTGTACACTGTGCGTCCGGACACCTGGCACAGTTAAAAAGTTTCAACTGCTGTGTTTTCCTCTTTAGCTTGACCTATTTGGGATTCTGCAAAGCAAGACCTTAGACATGCAGTTTTGTCGTGCCAGAATTGCAGATTTTTGCCAGAGTGTTGAAAGAGAGAAGGATCAATTCAATGACATATTTGAGAAGACTGCAGGCCGTGGGACAGCCGAGCGCACTGCGCGGAAACCCAGACACGCACGCACTCCTACAGCCAGCTTCACGCAGCTCGACAACATACTCGCACAAAGCAGGAATAGATTTGAAGATCAGCAAATCTTGATTCCCGGCAGTTTGCAAAATTCAAGCTCACATTTCCAGAGGCAGAGCTCAGGAGTCTGATGGAGACCTACGGCACACAGTTCGACCTGAACAACATGTCAAACTTTCTTGGTCACAGTATAGGTGATCTTGTTTGCGGAGGAACGGCCTTGCAGACAGTATGGCAGAACTGTATGCACTCACACAGGGCCGGCCCTCGGCATAGGCAGTATAGGCGAATGCTAAGGGCGCATCAACCCATAGGGGGCGCCGAAAAAAAACACGTTAGAAATTTAAAAAAAATATTTTTTTAAATTTCATAACAACACAATTTCCCGATTTTGGATCAACAAAGTACATCTTATTATCTTATACTAACAGAACTACGCATATATTGCGTACAGCGCCCATAAACTATGGCACATCCCCCCCCCCCAATCAAGTTGAACTGCCCCAGCCCCAGTAAAAACCAGAGGTTTATGTAAAATTGATCTTTTTTTTAAATAATGGTTTTAGTGTGCAATTATAGGTTTTAATTTTGTATTTGTATTCATTTAAAATAAATCAAACTCCCAAAAAACGTACACAGCTTCTGTGTGCTTTTATTAACATTGGAATTGACTGTGTAAGCGGCTGCGGGGGGAGAGCTTTAGAGAGCTCTCTCCTGAAAGACTGATAGGCTCTGATAACCTCAGCTCAGTGAGGTAAAGGCACAACTTTATATGATCATTATAGTTATAAAAAAATAAGAGAATAACAGGTATAAAATACTATATGACAGTACAAAAAAGTTGTTATTAATAAACAAGAATACAGTTTGAAAGGAGAGTGATTTGTAAAATATCCATAAAGAAAAAGAAAATCTGCTTACAGTTCTGTTTCATATGGATGTTGAGAGATGTATCCATAGATCTCCTAATGTTGCTCTCAAAGTGCACCAGATTGATGCTTTTAACATCAATATAAAAAAAAAAAGTCTTCCCGGGGGTGCATGCCCCCCCCACTTAAATCATGTTCAAATGGATAGGAAACTAAATACAGTTGCACACATCTTGTGTCAATATCTTTCTGTGTTGGTGGTCATGCCACAACTGTGCACGCGCGAATCATAGTGAGTGTCTGGATTTGGGGGGGGGGGGGGGGGGGGCGCCAGCTAAAATCTTGCCTAGGGCGGCAAATTGGTCAGGGCCGGCCCTGCACTCACATGCCTGGTCCTAACAATCCCAGTGTCTCGTCTTCGGCACTCAAACTGATAAAAACGTACTCAAGGAAGGAACACAACTGGACAAATAAGACTGTCTTCTTTGGCGTCTCTCTCCATTGAGAAAGAACTGCTCAATCAACTGAAGCCAAAAGGACAACTACATGATGATGTTATTGAACGCTTTCTCAAAAAAGACTGACACATAGACTTTATTAACAAGTGACTGGTGAGTGCGTTACTATTCGCATAATGTGTGCATTAAAGCTGATTAAAGCTGCGTTGGCTGGAACAGAGACGAGTAAGAAGTATGTATGTGGTTTACAATTGTTTACTGAAAGTCCTGTCTAACATCTCACGGTACGCCACTGACTGCCATCCTCCGATGCGGGTCGGGGTCAGGGGTTCATCCCGGGACCACTCCCTCTATCAGTCAGATGCTGTCACATCGCCCTCTCAGCCAAAAGGACAACAGCACCTTACAATAACCTAATTAGCTATCAATGAGCTTCGTAGCCCTGGGTGTAATTGTCTTTTTATGGGGGTGTGTGTGAAAGAGGTGTGGGGTGTGGCAGGGGGGGGGGGGGGGGGTGTGGCAGGGAGCAGGGGGCATACAGCTGGTGGCAGTAAATGAGAAAGGATACATCCTGATAAATGTTTAGCATGTGCCCCAGACCCATACATGACATGCATTCACTCTCTCACACACACACACACACACACACACACACACACACACACACACACACACACACACACACACACACACACACACACACACACACACACAGTATGTTATATCATGGAAGTCCAATCAGAAGTATTAAAAGCTACCACATTAAATTAAAGAGCTCTGACTTAATCAACACAAACAAATACAATAAGTTAAAGGGACTAAATGAGTATTTAAAAAAAAAAAACGACATACTATGCAGCAGGAATTGAGAAGCTCTGACTGGTAAGCTAGCTTTGTATCAGGTAAAGCCAAATAGTGTACTACAAAGTACAAATGCTTTTTGAATTTGTACATGTCTAAATCCCTCTCCTTTCTCTGTCTTTTAATCTTAAAATATGTTGGAAGACTCATCCTGCACTTATAGGTCAATGGAAAAACATCAGATTACAAATATGCTTTACAGAGGTTGGCTTCAATGTTGCAAGTCTGACAGTGAAGTACCTGCAGACCTACACAATGGTTTCAGCTTACAAGTAAAATGTTGGCAAATTTAAAAGATTATGTCCCTTAAAACTTGAATATATATTTATTGAATTTTCACAGGGTAACACAATCAAGAAGGAGCATGATACCAATATGTACCCCCTTTTTTCCCACTTATCCCAAACACATTCTCCACACATGCAATCAAATAAAAATAAATAAATGAATTAGGTCAAAGAATAAATAAAATATAATAATAAGTAAATAATTTCAAAAAATAAATAAATTATATAAAGAAAATTATAGCACAACAGTAGAATGAATATACAGATGTGTACACTGAGGGTGATCAGACACAACAATTACATAAAGGCTTGTTAGACTAAACTATATGGAAATATGCCTCTAAATCTCCGTCTATGCTAGTCCGTAGAGACCACTTCGGAGGGCTTGGGCCCCCTCATCTCCAATATAATCCAGAAAAGGGTTCCATATGTGAAAAAATTAAAGGGTTTGTCCTTGAGCCAGAAGCTTATAGCCTCTAAAGGAATAAGTTCCATAACACTTTGAATCCAATGCGGAGTTGAAATACTCTTAACATGCCAACAGCAGTCGGTGGGGCGGTGGTGGCGAAGTCGATAGGGACTTGGCTTGGCAACTGGAAGGTCACCAGTTCAAGTCCCGGCAAGACTAAGTGCTACCGAGGTGTCCCTGAGCAAGGCACCATTCCCCACACTGCTCCCCGGGCGCCGTTCAAAATGGCAGCACACTGCTCCTAACACTAGGATGGGTCAAATGCAGAGAAACAATTTCCCCACGGGGATTAATAAAAGTCCATCTTAATCAGTCAACTTTGCAACTTTTTTGGATCCGACTTGCTCACTTGCTGGCTTCTCCAAATTGACCTGACTATCTATGGCTAATTTATACACAGTGATAAATTATTACTTATTTATGGTATTTACAGTAGGCTGTTTATTCATTGATGTAGTGTAGAACCAGCCTGTTTTATGTGCTTGGAATGGTGAGTATGGATGGTTACTATCAGACACCTCTCCCCCCCCCCCACAGAGTTCTTCTCTGAGCGTGCCATGCTGACCGCAGTGCCGACGCGTAACATTAGCCCAACGCCAAAGAGCAGAGGTGTGCTAATGAGACACGGGCGTTGCCTCTGTAGCTCGTTCATCATCCTGCTGCCTCCAATCCCAGAGCCCTTTTATCAGGCCCCGGCCGGCCCGTGTCTTCTCCTATGACATTAATCAGCTGTCCGACCAGGCAGGGGCCGTGATAATGCCCTATTAGTCGCCAAGCCCTGGAATCATTACAGGCCAATGAAAAGGCCAAGGATTATGCTCCCACAAACTTCTTTACCATCACCCACCCCTCCAGACGCTCACTTAGAGAGAGAGGAAAGAGAATCCCCTGGAATAAACAGCAGCTTATCTAGAGGCAGATGTTATTAAGCTGGCACAATGGCTTGGCCTCCCTCCCTTCCAATGTGCTGGATTGATACATTATGCTAGACTAGAGGTTTTGTTTGTTGTTCAGAAGATGGGGGGAAACTAAAGTAAATCTGAGTGGTAGCTGAAATAACCTCATGCCCAGCCTCTGAGCCATGTTTCCTCAAAGCACTGAGATGTGCTGTGTGTTTCTGAACATGATCTTTGGAGAATCTTGTGCTCCTGCAGCAGACTCAGTTCAACCCATATATCTTATCATTTCCATATTCACTCAGACGCCTCCCATCCATCTTTCAGCTCATTGTCATTACTCATTTATTATCACCACGGGGATCTCCACAGTGATCAATGCTTATGAATGTCATCAGAGGGAGCAAGTTGCAGAGCACCAAAACCCTTTGGTAGTAATTTGTGGGTATGGATCATAATCGTAATGATGAGATATGCTTTCACTTCCCTTTCTGATTATCTGTCTGCATGCACCAGCGAGCTGGCATTAGAGGTAGCAAAACATCCATCATGTGCCGACACAGGCCGACTAGTAGGGCTAGTCTGGTGATAGATAGCCACTGAAAGGGTAATGATTAGCTCCTTTAGTGTCCGCTGAGCTGGGCCTGCTGGTGTCACACACTGCCCTCCACCAGCCATGCAAAGTGGACCAGACGAGGGACCATTTGTATTCATTAGAGCATGGAGTTAGCTCGTAAAAAGCTACTCCTCTTTCTCTCCTCCATGTCTGCTCCCATCTCCCTCTGTCTGTTGCACACAAAATGTGCACAGCCTCACCAAGAAATGAATCAATTCTGAATCAAAACATTTGTAGAAGCTGACAGAACACTACAAAAGATCCTCGGAGAGCTGCACGTTCTCTTTCGGCTGATCTTCCTCTTGTGTTGAAGTGCAGCCTCTAAGTCTAGACCTTGGCGAGACCCTATCCCCACCCTGGCTATGAATCCTGGTGAGCTGACAAGTCTGCTTGTCATGCCAGCTGATAGCATCTCCCTGCCTGCTCACCCCCGAGGGGAGTGCACTGCTGTATGTAATGGCCACAAACTGTCAGAAACAGATTTGAACATTCTTTCAGCCTAAGATTTATTGATCCAGGCTTATATTTTCCATGTAGACTGGAGGAAACAGACATTGGTGTTTCATGGGAATATGATTGCTTGAACGATATTATTAAAGTATTAGGTAGTAAGGTACAGGTCTTATGTGCAGCCCCCCACAGGTTGCAGTGGATGCACCTTCCAAATGTCAAGAACAAATCATTTAAATCACTGATCCTCGCCCCTAGAAGAGACACATTTCATCATTCACGTTAATCGGAACACACTGGTTGACTATTTACATTTTGGAAATTAATTTTTGAATTGTTACAGAATCTAACTTGATAGTGAAGCCCCCGTCTTCAATGTGTATCATCTGTGTTTTTTGTCTCCAGTTTAATTATTATGAATGGGTATTTCTACCTTTCATATTAGCTTACAAAACCTTTTGATGAACAAGTCATGTTTAAAGCACTGGTGTCTACACTCTAGAGAGACATTAATGTGACGATTCGATATCAATAAAGAATTTTAACAGAAAAGTTGGACTACGCTGTGTTGTTCAGTCTACACACATTCATTTGACGTTTTCTTTTTGTTTCTCAGTGTACATGTTGTTGGTGAGGTGAGACGAGATGACGTGTAGGCCAATTAAAACCCCTGTGTTGACATGATACAAGTGAGATGACATATTTGATGTTTTAATTAGTCCAGCGGGGTATTTTACAAGATGTTGGTTCCATACAGTTACCCCCGATGGCATAGAAGCCACACAAACAAAGTCCCGCTTAAAGGAGTCGTTCAGTGTGTTAATGAGGCTCTGAGCTTGAGGACTATCACGGGGTTTGTCAAACAGAGCACACGGTGTAGTCCAAACGATAGCTGGGGATTCTGGGTAGTGTAGTTCTGCCATCCTTTACTCCGAAAAAATATTTGTTTCTCCGAATCGAAGGGGAAAAATACAAAAGCATTGCACACAATTTAAACCAATAATTAACCCGTAATTAACAAGGATAATAATAATTAATAATAATAATTCCTTACATTTATTATAGCACTTTTCCAGATGCTCAAAGCGCTTTACAAATACACATTACACATATTTTTTTTATACATGCAATGGTCACTGTGGACAATACCCACAGGAGCAAGTTCAGGTGAAGTGTCTTGCCCAAGGACACAACGGCTTTACAGACGCAGCAGCGGCAGGTTTCACCCCTTGATCTGATGATCATTGCAATGCGCCACACCGTCCATCTTTACGCCTCGAAGTCATCGAGGCGCTTTTACAAGTACACATTAGTATCATACATGTACTGTGGACAACACCCACAGGTGAATTGTCTTGCCCAAGGACACAACGGCCTGACGCAGTGGCGGCAGGAGCGGGTTTCGAACTGGAGTTCCCCAACACCCCCCTTGATCTGATGATCAAACGCACAGACCACTGCGCCACCCGTCCCTATGAGGATAATCTGGTGTTTTTTAGTCGATGAGTAATGCACATATCACTGTAAAATCAATCGACAGTAAGGGGAATACTTACTTCCGGGTGTACAATTCTCCGTTATCCAATGAGAATGGACGCTCACATTGCCTTTATGGACAAACGAATGCCGTGCTTCCATGAGCGTCAAATCCCGCCGCAGATGGGAATACATTGCAATCAGTTGAAAGCTATTTGCGTCCCTTTATGACGCTGAAGGAGCCTAGGAGCGTCACAACTGGACGCCACGGACACTGACCAAACGTCGCTCCTGGACGCTTATGGAGTGAGAGTGTGTTGGCTAACCCTAACCCTAGCCGGACAGGGGATCGTGTCCGTCTCTGTGGCTTCAGGCTTGATCGCCGTTCAAATGACAGTTTTAATGATCTCAATGGGAATGGTTAGCGTTTCATATGCACGCAAATAAAATAAAATATAAGCCAACAGAATCAACCAAGACAATAAATGATCAGTTTATTTTTTTTCAAGTATTTTTTTATCACGATAGATACGATATCTCTGAAAAAGCATATCGTGGAGACCTAATATCGTCACGACGATATATATCGTCATATCGCCCACCCCTAGTTGAAAGTCCGTGTTGCCCAGCGACAGCCCCAAAACATCACTGCTCTAGAGGAGATCTGCATGGAGGAATGGGCCAAAATACCAGCAACAGTGTGTGAAAACCTTGTGAAGACTTACAGAAAACGTTTGACCTCTGTCATTGCCAACAAAGGGTATATAACAAAGTATTGAGATGAACTTTTGTTATTGACCAAATACTTATTTTCCACCATCATTTGCAAATAAATTCTTTAAAAATCAGACAATGTGATTTTCTGGATTTTTTTTTCTTTCTCATTTTGTCTCTCATAGTTGAAGTGTACCTATGATGAAAATTACAGGCCTCTCATCTTTTTAAGTGGGAGAACTTGCACAATTGGTGGCTGACTAAATACTTTTTTGCCCCACTGTACATATTATTTAGTTTCTCAAAGTATTTCAGACAGTGTGATTTAGGTATTTTATTATAATTACTGTCTACTTGACTGTCTACTGAACTTGACTTTTGCTCTCAAAAACTAGCATTGTTTTTCCTTTGAAATAAAGACACAATGAATGAAAAAGATAAAGGAAATAAAACACACACAGTTATATTAAAGCTCACCTATTTGAATAATATATTATAGGGCCATATCTATACACACAACCCAGTCTCACTGCATTTCGTGTTATAGTCACGACATTTAATCTATTGATTCGTGTTCACCAACACGATTTTCCCCTTTTTTCCGTGTCACACAGAACAATTTTAAAAGCAATGTATTTCATTGGTAGTATGTTTCGTGCCTGCAGCACGTCTTTTTGTCCGTTCGGGTCTTGGAAGAACGGAAGCTGTGGGGTTCATAAAAACATGTTCTTACTCAATATCAAGACACGATTATTGTTTTTATTTTAAATCGTATAATGTCGGACTTTTTTTGTCGTCTGTGAGGAAAATAAATGGCTCAGAGCCTCAGAATACTGAAATCTGTATTTTTTTTAAATCTTTTTTTCCTTCTAATTTGTTATTCTTTTCAAAATAACACACTGTTATTTACTCAACAATAACACACAATTATCCTTGTTTTTATTTATTTGTTTAATTCCATAATCTCCGGCTTTTTTGGCGTCCGTCAGGAACTGAATTTCAAAATCAAAATAACCGGAAACAGACGTAGGCCTATAAGGGACATTTCGAGCATCATTGCTCAAGATCCTCAGCTATGGTTTAAGCTCGCTGATTAGATGTTTTAGCCGCAATGCATGTAGGGATATGGTGTTAATGCAATATGAAATCTGAAAAACTTTTTTTTTTAAAGAAAATAATACTTTATTCAGAGTGTTTTTGCTTTTCTCTTTGGAAGTCATCACATAACGGCATTGTAATACACGGTTCGGCTGCATTAAATATTACAGATCTGCCGTAGTTCTTTATTTATAGAGCCCTGATGAGAAGACCTTTGGAAAAACTGGAAGAAATGCCGCCGAAACTGAATACTTGACGTGGATCATAAATATATCAACAATTAAACAACATCTTCAATTTCTCTTCACACAATACGTCTCCTTGCAGTATCAACACTAATTCGGCTGACTTTTACAAAATCTGTGAGTGATATGTAATATATTACATATTACTTTAAATAAAAGTAATATGTAATATATTATATATATATATATAAATATATATAGACTGCTAAAGTTTCAAATGTTCTCTTTAGTTCAGTTTCCATTGTCGCATAAGACTGATCGAGATAGCTCCTGAATGTTTTCCTATCTGACCATGGCTGTCCTCTGTCTCCTGCTATCTGTATATTTTCTGCAGTCTATCTCTGCTCACGCTGTTGCGTCGGCGTGTTCTCCTGCGTGTTGGCCATGTGTTGCACTGGAACCAGACTGGAGCACACCGCAAAGACTTCAGCCGAGCACGTACGAAATGCGCATGCGTGAGTGGCAATAACTCTCCTTACCAGCAGGCGGCGGTAGTGTGTATTCGTCATTCAAAACAGGCAACAACCGGAAAACAGAGAAGAAGAACAGACTACGTGATATAAACAAACAACAAATAGCTGTGCGTTAGCTTCACCTTAGCATGTGTTCTTTGCAGGTGTTTGTTGAGGTTTGATTATGACTGATTTTAGTAAATAACGAAGTTACCGTTACCGTTACCGTTACCGACAAAAGTAATATTTCAATCAGGAGAGACGTGATGTATGAAATTACCGGGACATATGGTATAAGAAAATGATGATTGACAGATTACAACAATGAATTAACTGATGTTTGGAGATTAGGCCCCGGTTTGTAGGATGATCATTCAGGAGGGGAAAACCGCTCCGATGAACCCCCCCGGGGTCTAGACACTGGTGGTGGTGATAAGTGGTTCGGTCTGGTCTGAAGGAAGAAGGATTAGCTTGGCCCTGAATTAGGAGACAGGAGGCGAAGGGGTGGAGGAGGGTTGTGCGTTGACACCTGAAATGACAACTGACAGAGAGGGAAGAGCAGATTTAAAGGGGTTAGCAGGTGCGATGATTGGCTAGCTGGGGAGTAACGCCCCTGATTACTTAATGGAAGAGGAGATTGAAGTGACGTGTAACACCAGGGGGTATTGGTCTTCCTCATTGAACTTGCGCTAAGCTTAATTTCAATCAGGAGAGACGTGATGTATCAAATACATGTTTATTACCGGGACACATGGTATAAGAAAATGATGATTGACAGATTACAACAATGAATTAACTGATGTTTGGAGATTAGGCCCCGGTTTGTAGGATGATCATTCGGGAGGGGAAAACTGCTCCGATGAATCCCTACAGAGAAGAGAAGTAAGAAGTACTGAGATGTGAAGCATTTCTTACCTTACTGGCTGATTGAGGAGATCTGTGGATGAAATGAGATAGCACGGGGACATGATGAGAATGTCGGAATCACTGCAGGGTTAATGTGAACGCCAACCATGGTTAGCGCCTGCATAGCGGATTTAGACAAACGCTGACCCACTGGCCGCAACCTGCACGCGCAGGGTTAAACATGACGCTGACCGCAACCTGCACCCGCAGGGTTAAACATGATGCGGACCCGAAGGTCACAACGATATGAAGTGTTTAAACATGAACACGGTGACACGTAAATGTGCTGACTTGCTAAGACCACCACCAGTTATATGTATAAATACCGTTTAGTGTTTGAGGGACCTTTGGATGGCCAGCACGGCACTGATGTCCGGGCGGATGTAGGATGTGAAGGCAGAGGAGGACCACCGTCCGAGTTGCAGGGATGAGGGAGAAATGCCTTGAATGGCAGCAGAGGTGGCAGCACCTGTCTGAACGAAAGCCCTGATATGCTATTAAGACGCCACCACCAGTTATATGCATATTTACCATAGGTAAACTGAAGAGATCTTGGATTGGCGGCACGAGCCGATGTCCGGGCGAAGAGGAAGATGTGTACAACTAATGCACGAGAGCTGTTAGCTTGAATACAGTGATGCATGAATATCATAACCTGGCTTAACACGAGCCAAGTGAGCATGAACCCGAGAATATGAATGAAGTGCAGGATCCATGCAGAAAAAAACGTACACTTAGTTAAATACTGAGACATGAGCCATGATATAGTATAGCTTAATTAGCAGTTAAGTGCGCCGGGATGAGTCATAGATGTTGATGAGCTGATTGAGTGATTAAGACCGTCTTCTATCATCTGAAATGAGGATGATGGAGGGACGCTAGCGTTAGATCCAGCGAGTGTGATGATAAATGTGTAAGCGATAGGAAATCTGAGCGTGCCGCTATGGCGGATGATCTCATGCAGATATTTCCCCCCAAAACGGAGGATGTGCGGTGCACGTCCTTAAGAGTCGGGGAAAAACGCGGTCGTCGTGAGGCCGGCGGATGCCACGTCCAGAAACGGGAGATGATGGCGTGCCGAAGATTATCCGCATGCGAAGTACGGTTGCCCGGTGAGGAAGAGCAACTATCGTTGAAGACGTTTATGTGGATGCACGCAGTTTGGTTAGAGGAACGTTAATACCATGAGCTTGATGTGATGCCTAGGCTCTCCAGGTGTGTGACTGGGCCTATAGTTCCTCATGATTAGGAACGCTGTGCTCCTGGAGGATTCTCCTCTTCTCTCTTCTTCTTCTTCTCTTTCCCAGTTGAGCGGAGTTATAGGTTAGTAGTGTTGTATTTGAACACTAGATGGCGTAAAGGCAACGCATAAGGGGATCTCCCTGAGCAGTGGGTGATGCACTGGGGAGAGACAACTATTGACATTATTTACCCGAACAGCCGGTGCACGCGTAGTTTCTCCTTACTTGACTCCCGCTTGAGGCTGAAAGAGTTCTGCCGAACGGATGGGAACTTTAAAGCGCGTTGTTAATATCTGCTTTGAAGAGCCAGCCTTGGCCTGCGCACTATTAAGATTACATTATTTCCGTGCGTAGAATAGGGGAACATTGACCGTTGTCATCGAAATTGCCCTGAGCAATACCAGTCATGCTAGTAGCCTACGCTAAAGCGAATAGAGTTGTGATGAGCAGTAGCGCTTGAACGATTGAATAGAACGCGACCGCACCTTGAAACGCTTATATGAGTCCGGCAGCACTAACCAGTATTGAGATTCTGTTATTGTGTAGGAAACGGTTTAATGCCGCAATGATATTGACAGTAGTCAAGATGACTGATTAGCTCGGTTGCTAAGCAACGTCACCTGTAGGATGCCAGATAACTTTAATGACGGTGTTGTGATGCCGACGGCGTAAACTCATACTGAACCACATTGCTAAGAGATGGGGAAATAATTATCGGCTGTTTATATGACAGTCGGACAGTGAGTGCTTAACGGCAACCGCTGGCGTGTGAGTTAACGATGGAATAAGCTCCGGTGCACACGCCTGCAGCGGCGTTAATGCCACTGAACCACATGATGACCGATACATCACGGCATTCTAGAAAAAGTATAGTTTGAAGAAATAGTTCCGATTGAATCTGCTTCGTATAATTAAAAACTACCCGACACAATCCTCTATTGATGTTTGTTTGACAGCGGTATTGGGAGAAAAACGGTGACGTAAACAGTTACGTCATGATGATTTATTGACTTATTCAGTCAATAAATCATTCAATTAATTGAGTCAATTCCTAATTTATTTAGTATGGTCGTGTCATAAACGGGATAATGTGCAGCGACTTGGTCATTGAGGAAAATAAGCCCTACGAAACACCGTCCATTTCAGGTAATAGGCTACTGTGTTGAAGCTTGAAACTGCGTTACTTACTGAGCATTGTAACGGGTAGTAATGACCCGAACTGCATTAGTAATGCGTTACATTACTTCGTACGCAAGTAATACGTTACTGAAGCTCCATACTGTAACACGTTACGCCCAACACTGCCTGGAACTCACCTTAACCCTGAACTAAAGGTAGCAATGCATATTGTTGAACTTTTCCTGTCGGCTCCCGACCGTAGTCGAGGAAACAGGGGGGAATGACTCTGTCGTCTCCCAGGGCAGAAGCAAAGCGCTTCGGGTTCAATAACCCCATTATCGGAATGACTGGAGAGAGGCGAGCTCTACTTGGGAGGTCATTGCATTTATCTAGCTCTTCTGTTTCGCAAGATGGATAGAAACATAAATATCCCGCTCACTCACTCGCTCTACTATACCCGCGCACACATGCACGTGCCACACCCCTCTCTCAAAGGGGTAGCGATCTCACTCGGCATGACCCTAATGTCATAACGATATAACGAACATCTCGTGAATTTGTTGCAACTGCCTCTTGCCAGTGCTACCCTGACGCCTGTTTTAGAGGTGAGGCGCAGGAAAGAGAGGCGAGAGCCTGGCTGTGCAATGAACCTGCTAGCCGCCATGTCCAGTAGTAACTACTGAGCCGGGAGGAGAAGTAGCTTCAATGGGATGTAGCTTAAGCCCTGCCTGCCTGCAGGAGGGGTTGTGGTTGAAGCCAGAGGTGGGTAAGCTTCGCATGCGATGAGGGCCCGTTCCGCGTGAAGCCGGAAGCGCCGCATTTGAGCGGCCCTGATGCCAGTGATGCCCGCTCGAGAGACTGAAGGCGTGCGTCAATTGTTTGTGTGAAATAGGCCATTTCCATTAAGCCGGAGGAACTTCCGTGGAGCCGATTTCCTTGTATTTTCCTCCCGCATCCGGGTTTGCGGGGCGGCCGGCTGGAACCGCTAGCCGACTGGGGAACGCCGCCTGTAGCTTAATCCGCAAGACTGCGGAGCTGATGAATATATGCCTGGAGCTGGGACGAAGCCCTGCTGCTGCTTGCCTTAACCATGAACACAGTGACGCGTATACTTGTGCGTTGACACCTGAAATGACAACTGACAGAGAGGGAAGAGCAGATTTAAAGGGGTTAGCAGGTGCGATGATTGGCTAGCTGGGGAGTAACGCCCCTGATTACTTAATGGAAGAGGAGATTGAAGTTATGTGTAACACCAGGGGGTATTGGTCTTCCTCATTGAACTTGCGCTAAGCTTCATTATTACAGTAACGCGTTACACCCAACTCTGCATATCAAGATGCTGATTAGACAGCATGATTATTGCACAGGTGTGCCCTAGGCTGGCCATCATAAAAGGCCACTCTAAAATGTTCAGTTTTATCACACAGGACAATGTCACAGATGTCACAAGTTTTGAGGGAGCGTGCAATTGGCATGCTGACAGCAGGAATGTCCACCAGAGCTGTTGCCCGTGAATTGAATGATCATTTCTCTACCATAAGCCGTCTCCAAAGGCGTTTCAGAGAATTTGGCAGTACATCCAACCGGCCTCACAACCGCAGACCACGTGTAACCACACCAGCCCAGGACCTCCACATCCAGCATGTTCACCTCCAAGATGGTCTGAGACCAGCCACTCGGACAGCTGCTGCAACAATCGGTTTGCATAACCAAAGCATTTCTGCACAAACTGTCAGAAACCGTCTCAGGGAAGCTCATCTGCATGCTCGTTGTCCTCATCGGGGTCTCGACCACCCATTCCACAGCGACATAACAGGAATCCCCACCACCAGCACGGCCCACCGCGACGACAGGCTCCACGCATGTGCTGTCATCTTCTTCAGGAAGGCGTAGAGTCTGGCTCCCCCGGCTGTGCTGTCGGGCTCCTTACTCGGATGTCTGAGTTGGTGACAATAAAGCTGTGGTTTGGTTGGGGAGTTTTTGGGCTTGGTTCCGCATCTTCTCCTTTATGCGGGCCCCCCGTCGTTTCCCTGGGTCCGGTGTGCCTTGGGGCAGTCTCTGGCCAAATGTCCTGTCTGACCACACCCCCAGCAGACCCTGGTACTTGGTCTGCGTGTTGGCTGCAGAGAAACAGCCCTTATCATTTCAGTCATCTCGGTAACCCATGCAGGCTTCTCCTCCTCCCTGCAGCTCCTCACAGCCGGTGCTGCCGGCCCTTCGTTGCTCCTAGCAGCTCCACTCCACACATTCTCTCTCTCCACAGCCATCTCCAAGGCCGCCTGCAAGGACTGTGGATGCTGCAGCTGTACCTCGACCCTCAAGTCCGCAGGTAGAAGAGCCCTGATGAATTGATCACGTGCCAGCTCGCTCTGCGCTCCGGGTGGCATGTGTGCATACGCCTGCCGCGTCAGGCTCTCCACGTCGTTAGCCAACGCACGCAGCGTCTCTCCAAACTCCCTACAGCGGTTACTCAACTCATTCCGGAGCAGCTCTGGCGGGAAACACTGTCCAAACCACCTCTTCAAAGCCCCCGCTAACGCTTCATAGCTGTGTCGGTCCTCAGGGCTAAGTAGTAGCAGACATGAAAGAGTCTCGTCTGTGAGGCACAAAGCTAGCTGTAGTGCTTTAGTCTCTATTGACCACCCCCCGGCATGTGCAAGTAGTTCAAATTGGGCATGGAAAGCCTCCCAGTCTGCCTTACCCGAGTATTTGGGTGTTTTCACGGACGCGGCGGCTGCTATTGGTTGCTGGGCGCCGCCATTGTTGTTTACATCCAGCTTGGAAATGGCACGAAATGCCGCTGAAGACGGATACATTTCCGCGTCTCTAGCCATCTTCACCGCCGACTCCCTCAGGCGCTCTCTCGCCTCCCGTGCACTCATGAACTCCCCGCTCATGTCCTTCGACCACCCGCATGCTCCCTCTTCCTCTCCATCACTACTTTCCTGCTTCACTCCCATCTTGCTGAACTTTTCCATCTCCGCTAGCTTACCGGCTAACTCCGTGACGCAGTTACGAACTCCCGTCAGGATAGATGTCCTCCGTTCGAAAAGTCACTTCTGACACCAATGTAACGATCACAAAGGGAGTCGGAAACAGGCTTCCAGTTATTAGGCTTTAATAACTCTTCTTATTCACGGATGATCACAGGTTCATGTACAGCTTGTGGGTTCAACCTCACACTCACACTAACACTAACTCCTACACATACCCATATATATATCAGTGTCTACGTCACAACTTCCCGCCCTCCCCCGTCTGCTCCCCCAACCACAGGCCCGCACCTCAACCAGCATCACTGTGCAGCTCTATGATTGGCAGAGAGACGGGTGATGCCTGAGTGACACCCTCAGCATCCTATACAGGGTCGCTACAATATTGTTTGGTGGATGCCGTTTGAACCAGAGTAGCAGCATGGAGGTCGGATCATCACCAAAATAAATAAATAAGTGGTCTGAAAAAGGTTAATGACAAAAAAAATACACCTAGCCTTCCTCAGGCAGTGTGTTTGTACCGGGGACAGGAGACCCCCCCCCTTGATGAGAAACTGTAAGAAGTGAATGGGGAATCCCTCCGGAGTGGAGTCATGACGACTGGATCTGAATTATGTTTGTATTTGGTGGTTTGCGTCCCAGCTGTCGATCAGCTGTGCGCAGCGTCTCCACTGCAGCAACTCTATATCCACCAGTTAAAGGAAATACAACTAATGTGTTGTGTTATATCAGCTGTACAATTGACCACATATGGTGTTCTTAGTTTCCATACCTCCTGTGTTTTACGAGCGACTTATCAAGTCTTGACAAACGGCATAAAACACGATTAAACGTGATAGTATAAAACCATGCTCGTATCTACAACCTATAGAAATGCAAAACGGCGTCAGTTTAGACGTAATTCTGTCCTCCTGCTCACCGCATCATTTATGAGAAAACATTTCATAACATTAACACAACATATTCGAGGTGGTTTTCAATTACATATCCGTATTTATTTATTTCTCCAAGTTATGTTTTTGTGTGCACTGAGGAGTCTCAAACAGGCGTTTGTTCAATCATTTTAAGATTGGCTTTAATCAATGTTTGAAAATGTATTCTTCATATATGATAAATGAGAGGTAACATTTTATTTATGGTATTATTTCCACATATTTCTCTCCATTCTTCCTTCTGCCAACGGTGTCGCAGTTTCTCGTCTCTCTGCGCTTAGTGCGTACGCATGGGTCAGAGTTTGCGTGGAGGACCGCACATTTTCCCGTCAAGTTAGTATTTTATAAATCGCAAACATTGCGTAGAAACTGGCATACGCCATTTTTTGAGGGTATATCCCTTTATAAATGAGGCCCCAGCTGTTTTAGCGCAGTTCTCCGCAGCCGGTTGGTGTAGTTTTGGCACAATTCCGTTGTACAGACCGACGTTAACAGCAGCCCTGTCTGTGCACACGGTGACCGACTCTGTCGTCCGGTGATCTAACCGCCTTCTAGAAAAGCTTCACAAGTACGTCGGTACGCAAATGCGCTTTGTGACACAAGTGACGGTACGCATTTCAGATTACGCACATAACCTGCGTACCAGTTATGTGCACCTACTACAGCAAAAGTATTCTCCGTCGGGACTTCCTGCGACAACACCACGCCGTTATCTTGATTCTGATTGGCCAGAAGACATTATCAAAGATGTTCTATTGAGAAGACGATCACTACGTGACAAAAGTTTTCAAAACCGTTTCTGGTCTTCGATACTGAAATCAATCTTACTAACTGCTGTCTGTGCAATTTACTCCGTTAGTTGTTAGTTTCCTATAGTTGGCTGACTTTATTTGGGGCTAAGCCATTTCTTGGTATGGGTGTAGCCTACCCCAGCCATACCCTGGCGCTGCCACTGGTGGGATGTATGGGGCGGGCCATTCTGCACATGCGTTAAATATTTTAACGCAATTAATTCAAAAAATTAATTACCGCCGTTAACGCGATAATTTTGACAGCATTAGTCATAACACATTCAAAATCCATTTTTGCCAGACATGGCATACCTAACACAGTAGTGAGTGACAACGGACCGTGTTTCAACAGCAGAGAGTGGCAAGAATTTGCAGAACAGTACGACTTTAAGCATGTGACCTCAAGTCCTCATTATTCACAGTCAAATGGGAAAGCTGAAAAGGGAGTTCACATTCTCAAGCAACTTCTAAAGAAAGCTGATGAGAGTGGCTCAGACCCATACCTCGCTTTACTCAGCTACAGAGCCTCACCTCTGGAGTATGGACTGTCACCTGCTGAACTTCTGATGAATCGTAAGTTACGCACCACACTGCCAAGCAATTCAAAGCAAAAGAGACACCCACATGCTGCAACACCAACTACAACAACAAAAGATGAAGCAGAAAACATGCTATGACAAAACAGCTAAGCAGCTTCCATTGCTATCAAGTAATGACACAGTCAGGATTGAGGGTCCTGATGGATGGAGAACTAAAGCCACTGTTCTTCAGGAAGTAGCACCGCGATTTGAGGATGCCTGCAGTAGCCTATGTGACACTGTAAGTGTTGCACGGCCAGATACGGCTGGAGAAGCTGACTCAGATAAGGAAATATATGATATATTATGATATTATATGATCGATGATCTGATTGATGATGTGATATGAATGATAAGTGCGACACGTCGGCTTCTTCCCTGCATACAGCAGTTTAAACTGTATTTCCTTTCTCCTGTAATATGACTTGATAGATTTAAACTCTGCACACTGAGCTCTGATTGGTCAGCAGGCGGTGCTTTCACTGAGAGTTGATCTCGGTTGATCTCTAAAGGCCACTACACACCAACTTGAGACCAAAGAACGCGTACCGAAGGCGTCCCGACTTTTACGTCCGCTACTTCGCCTGCGTCGGCTACGCCGCCCGCCTACGAACACACCGCCAAGACTTCAGTCGACGAGTGGCAATAACTGTCCTTACCAGCAGGCAGCGGTAGTGTGTATTCGTCATTCAAGAGAGGCAACAGCCAATCAGAGTGATTTATTTGGCCGACTTTCTTTGGCCGATCGGAATCGGCCGCGGGAGGTGTGAAAATGTGCCGTAAAGCAACGACGGTGCGGGACACACCAACCTGAGTAGGGCGCCGTGAATGCCCGACTGCCTCTGACGGCCTCTGACTCCCAAAATCGGGTAGGTGTGTCAGGGCCTTTATCTATTGACGCCGGAGGCGGGCAGCGTCAGGTAAAAAAAGTTATTTAGCCTTCCCAAACCTGAGCCTCACGCGCCGCCTATGGGCCACAGGTCTCATTCGTGGTCCCTTTACTCCCTGCCTTTGTTTGTTTTCCCGCCATCGTCAGTGTCTGCCCCGCCCCTGATTGTTTCCACCTGTGCCCACTGTACCTCAAGAGTGATTTTTTTGTTCAAAGTAAAGATTATTTTCTTCACACAATTTTTGACAGATACGGCCGTGGGCGCAAAGCCAGACCACATTTTAGTAAATCTGGATCAGCTCTGTTGTACCCCCGTTTTTAGAGATGTGGGTACGGAAGAAAAGAGAGAGGGTTAGAATTGCAAAGTGCATTTTTTATGCTGACATTACTGATAAATTATTTATTAATCATTACACAAATCTAGGGAAACCACCACATCACCTAGCACAGCTGCTCTGTGGCTTGCTAACACCAATGCTCTGTCTCTATACTAAACTTACGTTACGTTGTGAACACTTATAACTCAGTAAACAGAATACTATACTACTAGACTACTACATTGTCAACATTTAGATTGTACTTGCCTCGACTTTTACTTGTTACAGACGAGTTGAGCATGGCTCACAGTATTAAGAAAGAACAAGATGTTGTTCACATGATATTCATGTAATGCATCATGTCTGTGTGGTGGATAATAGTCAGTGTCAGTGGGGGTCCCGGGCCTTGTTGATGAGGCCGGTAGCAGAGGGGAAGAAACTGTTCAGGTGGAGAGAGGTTTTGGTCCTGATGGAGCGCAGCCTCCTGCCAGAGGGGAACATGACAAACACTTTGTGTTCAGGGTGGGAGGGGTCGGCCACTATCTTCCCTGCCCGCCTCAGGGTCCTGGAGGCATACAGGTTGTGGAGGGATGGCAGAGCTGATGTTCTGCTCCCACTTGAGGTCCTGGGCGATGATGGTGCCCAGGAAGCAGAAAGACTCCACAGCAGTGACTGGGGAGTCACACAGAGTGATGGGGAGTCTGGTAGAGTCTGGGGGCGGCTGTTGCTGCGTACTTCCTAAAGTCCACAACCATCTCCACTGTCTTTAGAGCGTTGAGCTCCAGGTTGTGGTCCCTGCACAAGGTCACCAGATGGTCTAGAGATGAGTCCGATGAGGGCGGTGTCGTCTGAACTTCAGGAGCTTGACAGACTGGTGACTGGAGGTGCAGCTGTTGGTGTACAGGGAGAAGAGCAGAGGGGAAATAACGCAGCCTTGAGGGGAACCGGTGCTGATGGTCCGGGGGTCAGAGACGTGTTTCCCCAGCCTCACGTGCTGCTTCCTGTCACACAGGAAGTATGTGATCCAGCTGCAGGTGGAGTCGGGCCCGTGCAGCTGGGAGAGCTTGTCTTGCAGCAGAGCCGGGATGAAGGTGTTGAAGGCGGAGCTGAAGTCCACAAACAGGATCGTATAGGTACCTGCTGTGTCCAGGTGCTGGAGGAGGAAGTGAAGCGCCATGTGCGGCATCATCACCTGTTGGGTATGTAGGTGAACTGCAGGGGGTCCAGGAGGCGGTCTGTGATGGATTTTATGTGGGACAGGACAAGGCGCTCAAAGGACTTCATAACCACAGAGGTCAGGACCACAGGTCTATAGTCATTTAATCCAGTGATCCTTGTTTTCTTGGGATGATGGTGGCGGTTTTGAAGCATGCTGGAACGTGGCAGGTCACCAGTGAGGTGTTAAAGATGTCTGTAAACACCGTAGACAGCTGATCAGCACAGTGCTTCAGGGTGGAGGGGGAGACATGGTCCGGGCCAGCAGCTTTTCTGGTGCTGAATTTTTTGAAAAGTCTGTTCACTTCACTCTCATTGATAGAGAGAGTATTTTATGTGTCAGGGGAGGGCAGTGATGTGGGGGATGTGGGGGATGTGGGGGAGCAGGTTTAGACTGGATGTGAGACTGGAGCTGTTGGGCACACCCCGGAAGCAGACATCCGCGGCACCATGTTAGTTGTAGATCTTCAGCCTTTATCCACAGTGGTCTACAACAACAGACCTTTTTGATTCCTGCCTATATTTTCATACTACACCAATAAGTGATTTAAATATTGACAGTTAAGATTGTTGAAAGCATTGATTAAAAATGATTGAAGGGATATCATATTATTTCTTTCAGATGGTTGACAACATATGACTTCAAGTATGTCTGTTCAACCTCAACAGAGGAAAGAAAAGCAGCCTGAGGCTATTGTCACGGCCTGCCTGCCACTGTGGGACGGTACTGATGATAATGTCAATGTAAGTCAGCCGGGATGCAGTGTATCAGATAGACCGAAGGCAGTAATGAATCATGTATTTATTCAATTTTTGAATAAATACAGTTCCCGGTGCAGATAAAGACTGTCTGATACATACATGTATTATATTGACAGTGGCATTATAATGCAATACATAGTGATGACAGTCACAGCTATTATTCCATCACACCCTGTCTCGGTGGTGAATGGTTGTGTCTAATTTTGAACCGCTGTCATACATACTTAGCGTCAGGTCACCTGTACAGCAGTGATCACTGATAGAATCAGCAACCTGACACAGCACACTGATTTATGGGAAACAGAGGAAGTGGCGTCGCCTGCCTGCAACAGGCTTCTGCTGCTGTCTGTGCGGAAAGAGGAGGCAGCGACCGTGCCCTCCTCCTCCCCCCCACATCTCAAAACAGGCTAGGTTTATATATTCTTATTGCCATAAATATAAAAACTAAATCAACAATGTGTCAGTCAACCCCAATACTTCCTGACCTACCCAATCGTGTTATATCTCTAAGCCAATGTACATTTTATTTTATAAGCCAAATATAATTAGCTATTGCCTCAAATAGATAGTAATTTTTTCTCAAACAGGAGAAATTGTAGACTCTTTTCAGAGTTTCCAGTGGGTTTTTGGGGCAGCAGGACAGGGTCTGTGTGGTTAATATATATGTTGTAATAGTTTTTGAACTCCTGAGATATTGGATACACAATACTTCAATCATTGTTACTTTGGTGTTTTTAAAGGAATTGTGGACGGTAAGAAAAATCCCTTTTAAGCCGGGGTGTCATTATATTCTCTTAGGAAAAAACTGCAGAAGAGTGTTACACAGTAGTGCAAGACACCTGCCAGCCAATCTAAGGTAGTGTTACCTGTGGCCATGTTGAAACATAAAGTAACTCCTTTCTCTTCAACTAACGTTGTGCAATATTACACCTATGAAGAGGCTCTTTGCTTCAGTCCCTTCTTGCATATGCCAAGATATTAAACATTGTGTGGAGAAAGATGTTCATCCTGACCTTTGGAGAAGAGCACAGGAAGGTCTGTTTTTAATTAGGTGTGTAATTTTTCTGGCTGCTGCTTTGCAAAAATCCTTTTTAAACTAACGTGCACCTTGAGCCCATGTACTGATAACGTTTTGGAGTTTCATATTCCCCGCTTTGTGGCCTCTATCTGCCTGCACTGTGTCAAGGTGGCTTATGGAGGAAATTAGTCATGACCTTTAAGGAGAAGGAGTGGAGGTCCTGTCATTAGCAAGGTAGCAGGAAGACATTACCCCGCCTATGTGACCTACACTGATGCTGTTCAGATAAGCGATGAAGAATCACCACGCTGTCCCTTGAAGCCTCAGCAGGAAAATAATGTTTTCTCTGACCTGATGCATTCTTCTTCTCCATTCAGGATTTTCTCCTGAGTGTCTTCACAACATTCCTCCGGAAGCAGACATGAGTTTGAAGCCCTTCTAGGTGTGTTTGCTGTGTAGCCTACTACAATACTATATGCATATGTTGTCTGTAACAGCTCCAGGTGGTATATATGTATGTTGTCTCAAATGCTTAGCAGTTAACAAATGTGGTTTGGATTGGAAATAATGCACAGGAACTTGGACCTTTTGATGAAAAGGCTTTGCAACATTTATAAATAGTTTCAGGAGTTTAGGGAGAGTGCATTTTTTCACTGCTCAGATAAACATTGTTCCACTACATCATAACTTTAACAAATAGTCGCTTGCTGCTTTATTAATGCTCTGAATTACAAACTTCTTTAAAGGAAATTAAATGTTGAACAGTAAGAAAAGACTACACTTCCTATTTTGTCAATTCCTAATTCATCCATAAGTTGTATTTGTTATGTATTTTTTCCCTAAGCGTATCTGACTAATATTGCGCTGCTTGAAACTTTGGGAGTAAGTTATGAGCCTTGCATCATTGGCTCAAAATGCAAGTGATTCACTCTGAACAGCGACAGATGTAAACAACGCACTAGGGAAGCCATGCAAGACAACCAGGCCAACATGGAGGATGGCAGGGGGGCACTGTAATCATACCATCCAACTGCTTCTGACTCCCGCCTTGAGAGGGCCTCCTCTGGTGGCTGTGTGCGGGGAGCAGCCAGGCAGCATCGCCTCATCACGCCCAGGGAGGAGACAGACACCCACCGTCTGCCTCCTCTTTCTGTCTGAATGCTCCGTCGCTCTGCTCCCCCCACCTCCATCCTGATAAAGCTTTCTGAGTATAATTAGTCATTAGTTAGGTGAGAGAAGAGGGAGAGATATTGTACCTGTCTCTGTACCTGAATAAAAGGTTTAAGTGTGCATTATTTTTGTGTCGCATGGGATACTTAGTACATTTCAGGAATTGTTTGCTAATAAGATATTTAACCTCCAAAGAATGTATAAATTGTATACAGTTGTTATTAAACATGAATCCAATATGAGAAAAAAAACCTGCCATAAGAATTCCTAAATAACTGTTAATTGTAACAACAGGTGGTCTGATGTCCCCTGTAGTGGCACATGATAAGCTATATGGTGTTACTTCCTTGGAATAAATGGTAAATGGACTGCATTTGAAAAGCATATTTCTGTCTTTGGGACCACTCGAAGTGATTTGACAACACTTCAGCATTCACCTATTCTCACACAGAGGCTGCAATACAAAGTGGCAGCTGCTCATCAGGACAGACTGATATTAACTACCACTTGCACACCGATGGCTAGACTCCTGGGAGCATTGGCTAGAGGACACATTAACATGTTGACTCCAGGAGCCAGCAGTCAGGAGGTTGGTAGTTGATGAGCAGCCTACATCCTGAGCCACAGCTGCCCCAATAACACATTTGATTTGAAAGGAGGAGTCAGGAGGAGAGCTAGGCTGCATCTCAAGTCGGTTATTTTAATTTCCTCGCTCCTCGGTAGGATTGGGAACCGAAACTCGGTTCCAGATGAGAACCAATAAGAAAATGCCGGGTACCGAGTACCCATACAAAATACACAATTTTGGTTCTGCTTAACGGTTCCTAAACGCGGTAGACCCTGTATTCCAGCGGGTCCGTCTGCGCTGCGGTGACCTGGTGGAATACAGGGTAAGGGCGGACTGGCCATCTGTATGTTCTGGAGAATCACAGAACGGCCGGTCGTCAGCGGGCCGTTGACGGCCGGCACCGCCCTTCATTTTTTTAAACGCCATCATGTAAGTTGCGCTGACAGGTGACAGAGGTCCACAGTTGCCCCGCAGTGAGGCTCCCCCGCCCTCCAGTAGACAGTTCACGAGCTCAGTCACTTCATAACACCAAAGATGGATCGCGGTAAACGCTCTAAAGTGAGGCTCCACTACGCTAAAAAAGAAAAAGACAAGGCACAGTGTAATGCCTGTTAATAGCTTGCCACAGGCATAGCTCAGTTAAAATAAAGCACAGCTATTGTGCAATACATTTGTATTGCATGTATATTTTTTATTTGTAAAAACATCAGTTAAAGCTTAAAAGAATAAAGGTATTTTTGTTATCTTAAACGTTTGACCTCTTTCTTTTACAATTGTGGAATCCAAACGGGGAATCGATAAGAACCGGAATCGATAAGCGGCACCGGAATCGGAATTGATACATTTCAAACGATACCCATCCCTACTCCTCGGTCCTCGGTATCACCGGAAGTTGATATGTCTGCGCCATCTTGAGTAGCGTCCCATGGCGCTTATTTCTGCCGGAGGAGCGAGGAGCGATAATGGAGGAGCGATAATGGAGGAACCACCAGACCATCCTCCGGTGAAATCCTCAGATACTCGCCCCGCCCCCTTACTGTGTATCGCTCACTGATTGGACGATGCAGCGCATGCACTGATCTGATGCTTCTTGACATGAGAGCAGTTTCCCAGCGGAGTGAAGAAAATACATGAACCTCACGAGAGTCACTCCCCAGCCCAGCCCCCACATATGACAGCGCAGTTGCTCCATCATTCCATCTCTTATTTTTTCCTGCTCAATACGCTCTTGTTTGACAAGTTGAATGTTGACTGGTGTTTGATTGAAGTAAGCGCATTTTTTTTTAACACACACTCTGTGAAAAGTTCCAGTTATTAACTCGGTATTTACAAAGCTGTCATCTCCACATTTGGAGAAAGTTACAAGCCGTTTGACAGCATCACATCTGCATATTTCACAGAAGGCTCGTTTAGTGGTTTTGCAAATAATTAACCAATCTCTGTTTTTGTACCATTCTGCATTGAAGTACCTTTCTCTTTGCCCAAATAAGCTTTTATTGGCCCGTCACAATATCCCGACAACAAACCTCCATGCAGTCGGAACCAGCCTGTTTCGGTTCAACGATGCCGGCGGCGGCAGTTTTGACAGCCTCTGCGGCCGCAGAGCTGCTGCTGGGGTTCATCTGGCTGCGCTGGTTCTATGCTTGAAGGACCAGGATCCGGAGTTGTGGATGTCAGGGATGTGACATTCAAATTGTTGAATTTCAGCTTAGTTTGACAGTATTTTGTTTTCTCATGCGCTGGTTCTTCTGACATGTTTGCAAGTTTATCTATCTAGGTCAGTGGTAACCAACCTTTTCAAGCCCAAGATCACTTTTTATTCCAAAATGTGAACCGAGATCTACCAATCCGATATCTTCCAAAAAACCCACTAAGACTGTTTATTTTTGCAATCAATTTATGTTACAACGGGCTCAATGTACGTGTAAAGATGCACACAAAGAAAGACAGTTATGTACAGTTATCTGTTCAATGTACAATATTCATATTTACGGTAGGCATATCTGTTCAATACAAACTATTCACACTATCTGCTTAATGCACAATGTTAATATTTGCGGTAGGCATATCTGTTCAATACAAACTATTCATATTTACATTATCTGTTCAATACACTATATTTAGTTTCTCAGTTCACTTAGTAATATTCACATGTACAGATATTAGCCTACAGTTCAATGTAATCCATATTAAGTTTCTCTGTTCAATGCACAATATATTTTCAATGCTCAAGTTGCTCTATCAGCCTGCCTTTAATGAGACTGCTGTGACTGCACATTATCTGTAAGCCTTTTGAAATCTGGCAGATAGTTAGTGATTTCCAGCCGGAGGCAGTCAGTAAGATGTGCGTCAGTCATACGAGTTCTATACTTGGATTTAATTATTTTCATTTGTGAAAAGGCAGTTTCACATAAGTATGTGGAGCCAAAGTAGGCCTTCAGTTTAAGCGCACATGACACAATCAGTGGATACCTCGCTCTACTCACGAGTGACCAAAAGTCCTGATCTCTTGCTCTGGCCTTCAATTCAATGTCGCTTTGCATTTCAATGGTCTCCATGTCAACACCCATAGGTAATGTAAACACCTCCTGCATTTTAGCTGACAGCTGTTCAATGTCAACGCTGAGGAAAGGGTTTGATACAAAACCAACTACTTGCCCCATGTCTTATAGCTCCACAAATCGAGCACCAAATTCTGATGTCAGTTTGTTCAAATGGGCGCAGAATTGCTCAGGATGGAAAGCAGTTTTGTCTGTGAGGTTTTGTGACACCTTTTTGAGATTTGGGAAGTGTGTCAGCCTCGCATGTCTTAACTGAGTGGTCCACAAACTGAGCTTCACTTTGAATGCCTCCACTGCGCTAATCATGTGACCAAGCTCTTGGTATTTCCCTTACAATTATCGGTTAAGGTCATTGAGTTTTGCAGTCAGATCGGTAAGGAACCCCAAGTCCAATAACCAAGTATCGTCGGACAGCTGCTCATACTCCTCGTTCCTCGACTTCAGAAAACTGATGATCTCTGGCAGCAAATCCAGAAAACGCTGGAGCACCTTGCCCCGACTGAGCCACCTTCTGCGTGAAGGATCAAATCTCCATACACAGAGTCGAGCTCGTCCAATAAAGACTTAAATAGCCGGTGCTGGAGTGCTTTTGCGCGAATTGAGTTGACAATCTTAACAACAACATTCATTACATGTGACATGTCAATTGCTTTAGCTGCCAATGCCTGTTGATGTACCACACAGTGATAGTTTACAAATGGTGGAAAGTCTGGGTCTTTTCTGCACAGCGCAACAAATCCTGAACGAACACCGAGCATCGCTGGTGCCCCATCGGTTGTGAAGGACACTATTTTATGAATGGGAATCTTGTACTCATGAACATAGTCCTTGAATGCCTTGTACACATCCTCACCCCTGGTTCTTTCTTTCAATGGGATAAGGGCATGAAAGGCCTCCTTGACAGTAAAATCCGTGAAAACCATCCGGACAAACACACCTAGCTGGGATGTGTCTGTGGCATCGGTAGACTCGTCAAATTGAACTGAAAAGTATTCCGAGAGAGACAAGTCTTTTAATACATGCTGGGATACATCTTCGGACAATGACTGGACTCTTCTGGCTACAGTAGGTGCACCAAGTGGTACACTTGTTATCCTTGCTTTTATGTCCTCTTTGTTTTTGAAATCCGCAAACAAGACGTCAGCTGTGGCGCTCATTGCTTCTTTAATCATCTCACCATCTGTAAATGTTTTTTTGTGCTGAGCCAAAATATGGCTAATCCGGAGGGACGTTTCTGTAGCTGCATTGCTCTTTGCTGTAGGCGCAATGAAAAGTGACTGCTGTGCTTTTAGTCCTCTTTTCAGTTCATCAATTATTTTGGTTCTTAATGCGCTGTTGAGTGGATATGAGTCTTTGAATTTACCATGGGTGCTCGCATGATCGCGCTCCAGGTTGCCCCGTTTCGCCAAGGCTACCGCCTGTTGGCATATCTCTTTCGCCGGACCCTCAGCCATATCGATGTTGGTTAAAGATTAGCAGAGCTTGGTACAGTTTAAGTTACTCCTCAAGATGACCGTTACAATAAGATTGTTTATAACCCCACCCACAATTAACCAATTGGAGTTTGTAAAATGACCTGTGCGTGATTCAAATCAACAAAACAGAGCTAGCTCTAAAAAGTTTGTTTAAACAACCAATCAGAGCCTGAACATTTTTTTTTTGGGAAAATATTATAATTTTTTTTTTACATGCTAGGGATCGACAGTGAAGGCTTTGAAGATCGACCAGTCGATCGCGATCGACCTGTTGGTTACCCCTGATCTAGGTTAACGGCTGACACACACAGAACAACGTAACAAATAAACAAATCTAAGCTTTGTTATTGGTTGTAATGTACATGGATACATTTGAATGGTGTGACAATGTCCTATTTGATTGGGTTCAAATGTACATATTCTTCCTGTTATGTCTGCCTGCTTTATTTGACCTAATGCAAAGTGACCTGCTCCATCGAAATCAGTTGCATTGACCAGAAGACACATTTTGAGTTGTATACTGTTGGAAAGAGGAGATTCCTAGGGCCTTGTCCTCAGTTTATATTGTGTTTTGTTTCAATTCATGTCTCATTTAGTTACAAATATGTGATATATCTGAACAACAAAGTGATCAAAAATCATTTTATTCATTTTTTGGAAACATTTTCATGATCGCTTTTTTTGTTTTACATTTTCATTTATTGTCATTTCCATTCAGTCAGTCATTAAGTGCTATTAAAATGTTAATGTGCTACATATCCACACAAACAAACAAAGTGTGCAGTCCAATGAATGTTAATCTAACTGGGTTTTGATAGATAACATATCTCTTTTTCTTCTTTCAATTATTTTATTTCTATTGTGCACTTTAATCAATATTAATCAAACTATTGTTCGTTTAAGAATGGCGTTTATCTTTTTTGAGAATGAGTTCTTATTTTATTTTATTTATTTGGGTCTACAACAGATGATACAAATGTATATGTCAGTAAATGTGTACTAACAGAGGCGGGGGTGTTTGTAAAAATAACAGGGACAGAGCTGCTGTCAGACATCAGCTGTGCGGCGTCATCACAAACGGACGTCGCTTCACGTGACGCTCCGGAGGAAAGGACGTCCCATTGCTTTTAAAACTCATTTCCCTGCTTCTCGTGGTTTCCTTGCATCTCTCCATGCTTCCCTCGTGGGAGGGACTAGTCGCAGGGAAACGACGCAAGTGAGGGACGCAAGGATTCCATTTAACCGACCTGAGATGCAGCCCTAGTTGATGCAGGCAGAGCATGGTACTGCAGGGCAGGAGACAGTGAGAGGCAAATCAAATAATCAGTGGCGGCTGGTCAATAGAGGGCGCTATGGCGCCGCCACCCCTTCCTCCCTGGTGGAAAGTGTATTTGTTAGTATATTTAACTGGTTGTTTTGTGTTTTTCTGTATTTTTCTTTTTGTGTTTGAATGTTTTGTATGTCTGTTTTACATTAATGGTTGAATCTAGCAATCTTTACAATCATGAATCGCATGTATGCGTAACAAGTGACAGGAACATTATTTGCTATTATTTCCAGACTGGATGAATTAAAGGGTATAAAATTCATTAATTCATCATTAGATTCTGTTGGTTTTTGTCAGAGTGTAAATAAACCAACCCACTGCTATAATCACACTCTCGACCTTGTTCTGACTTATGGTATTGAAATTGAGCAACTATTAGTCGAACCGCATAATCCTGCTTTATCCGACCATTTCTTAGTAACTTTTGAAGTGCTGTTACGAGACTACAAAGCATTAGTCAAAAGCTCCTGCAGCAGAAACCTATCTGTTAGTGCTATAGCCAAATGTAAGGAAGAGATTCCACCAATACTTAACTCGATAGCATGTCTGCATGTAAGGGAGGAAACTTATACAAAATGTACACCACCCCAAATTGATCATGTTGTCGATAGTGCTACAGATGCGCTGCGAATAAAATTAGACTCTGTTGCTCCTTTGAAAAAGAAGAAAATAAAACAACATAGATTAGCTCCATGGCATAATGCCGAAACCCGCAAAATAAAGCAAAAGTCGAGACAACTTGAAAGGATATGGCGTTCCACTAAACTTGAAGAATCTCATTTAATTTGGCATATTACTCTCAATGAATATAAGAAAGCACTGCGTAAAGCAAGAGCAGCCTACTACTCTTCATTAATAGATGAGAATAAGAATAATGCAAGATTTATTTTCAGCACTGTAGCCAGGCTGACAGAAAGCCACAGCTCGATTGAGCCTTCTATTCCCATAGCACTCAGTAGTAATGATTTGATGTGCTTTTTTAATGATACAATTGTTACTCTTAGAAACAAAATTAATGACCTCTTGCCTTTGACCAGTATAGTGTTATCAACAGCTCCCGGAAACGTAAGTTCTAATATTACACTAGATAGTAAACTAGAATGCTTTTCAGCCATAAACCTTGAACAATTAAATTCAATGATTCTCTCTTCTAAACCATCAACGTGTATCTTAGACCCAATTCCAACTAAGCTGTTGAAGGAAGTTTTTCCATTAATTAGCACTTATTTATTAAATATTATGAATATGTCTTTATTATCAGGCTATGTTCCACAATCATTCAAAGTAGCAGTGATAAAACCGCTTCTTAAAAAGCACAACCTCGATCCAGAGGTCTTAGCCAATTATAGACCTATTTCCAATCTTCCGTTCCTCTCAAAAATTCTTGAGAAAGCGGTCGCAAAACAGTTGTGTGATTACTTAACAATGATTTATTTGAAGATTTTCAGTCTGGCTTTAGAACACATCATAGCACAGAGACAGCTCTGGTTAAAGTCACAAATGACATTCTAATAGCCTCTGACAAGGGACGTGTCTCTATTCTTGTTTTGCTCGATCTCAGTGCTGCATTTGATACTATCGACCATGATATCTTATTGCAAAGTCTAGAGCACTTAGTTGGCATACAGGGAACTGCTTTAGGCTGGTTTAGGTCCTATCTATCTGAACGCTCTCAGTTTGTACGTGTCAATGATGAATCTTCCACGCAAACCAAAGTTAGCCATGGAGTGCCACAGGGCTCAGTGCTCGGACCTATTTTGTTCACATTATATATGCTTCCGTTAGGCAATATTATAAGGAATCATTCTGTACATTTTCATTGTTATGCGGATGATACTCAACTATATTTATCAATCAAGCCTGATGAAATTAATCATCTAAATAAAATTCAAGACTGCCTTAAGGACTTAAAAACGTGGATGACCTTAAACTTTTTGATGTTAAACACGACCAAAACTGAAGTTATTGTACTTGGCCCGAAGAATCTACGAAACAAATTATCTAAGGATATACTAACTATGGATGGCATTAATTTGGCCTCCAGTGAGACTGTAAGGAATCTTGGTGTTATATTTGATCAGGATTTATCCTTTAACGCCCACATAAAATCAATTTCAAGGACCGCCTACTTCCATCTACGTAACATTGCAAAAATCAGGCATATCTTGCCTCAAAACGATGCAGAGAAACTAGTCCATGCATTTGTTACTTCAAGGCTGGATTATTGTAACTCTTTATTATCAGGGTGTACCAAGAAGTCAGTCAAGTCGCTTCAGCTGATTCAAAATGCTGCAGCTCGTGTACTAACCAGAGTTAGGAAAAGGGACCACATTACTCCTGTTCTGGCTGCCTTACACTGGCTCCCTATAGAACACAGGATAGAATTTAAAATTCTTCTTCTCGCCTACAAAGCCCTTAATGGGCAGGCGCCATCTTACCTTAAAGAACTCATTATACCCTACTGTCCTACTAGGGCATTGCGTTCCAAGAATGCAGGGTTGTTGGTTGTTCCTAGAGTCTCTAAAAGTACAATGGGAGCCAGAGCCTTTTCTTATCAAGCTCCACATTTGTGGAATCAGCTTCCAGTTTGTGTTCGGGCGGCAGACACCCTATCCGTTTTTAAGAGTGCGCTTAAGACCTTCCTTTTTGATAAAGCTTATATTTAGGGCTGATTAGATTCAGCCCCTAGTTTTGCTGATATAGGCTTAGTTTGTCGGGGGACATCTTACTTCTTCCCTCTCTCTGTCTATACCTGTGTACTCTCATGTTCCGATTAACCCAGCTTCCCCAAATGTCTTTCTTTTTGGTGTCTATATACGCCGGGATCCGGAGTCATGGATGATCCTGCGCTCCTCTGTCCTGGATCGCGAGCCCTGGATCTTGAGTCGTGGCTGTGGTCCTGGATCATAGGTCCTGGATGGATATCCTTGTGGATTCATCTTCCTATTATACACACATGCATTTCCAAACATTTGGACTACCTATGTTGCAAATGTATTATCTTTTCAATTTACACACGGCATCTATTGCACGTCTGTCCGTCCTGGGAGAGGGATCCCTCCTCTGTTGCTCTCCCTGAGGTTTCTCCCATTTTTCCCTTTTAACTGTGGGTTTTCTTCGGAAGTTTTTCCTTGTACGATGTGAGGGTCTAAGGACAGAGGGTGTCGTATTGTCATACTGATATTTTTGTACAAACTGTAAAGTCCACTGAGACAAATGTAACATTTGTGATATTGGGCTATATAAATAAACATTGATTGATTGATTGATTCATTTGAATATCAGGAGCCTATTGCCCAAAATTGATTTACTTCGGATATGGGTTGTTCTACATAAACCTAAAATCATCACACTCTCTGAAACTTGGCTTAGTAGTAACATTTCCGATAGTGAACTACAAATCACAAATTATTTGCTTTACAGATCCGATAGATGCAGCAGGGGTGGAGGTCTGGCTATTTATGTCTCCTCTGACCTTGTGACTGAGCTAATTGCTACTTCTATAGAGCCTCTACATTTTGAATGCATTTTTCTTAAAATGATTTTTCATGAAAATAAATGCTTAACTATTGGTAGCATCTATAGGCCACCTTCTTCACCTGCAGAGTCTTTTAACCATATAATTGACACTATCAACTCCATTTCCTGCGGAAATGAAATAATCTTGCTTGGTGATTTCAACAAAAATTGGTTGGATAAATCATCTGATAGAGAGAAAATACTTTTCAGTAGTCTAAATGTTAAACAGCTAATTAATGAGCCAACTCATATCACTCTTAGAACCTAATCTCTGCTTGACTGGATACTGGTGTCACATCCTGACAGAATCTTAAAACTTGTGTCATGTCGGATTGCTTCAGCGATCATTCAATTGTTTATTGCGTATGGAAAATCAAATTAATTAAACTACCTCCAAAACTAGTCAAAATCAGACAATATAAAAAATTGAATTTTGATTTATTTATTAATGATGTTGTTGCCCTTAATTGGGACAGATTTAAACTAATACCTTTTGTACAAGATGCTTGGGATTTTCTGCATAAAGAGCTCACTGATGTCATGAACAATCATGCACCTGTGAGAACGGTTAAGGTCAAAGGTCAACATCTCCCTTGGATCAATTCTGAACTCATCAGTCTCTTTAGGGAAAGGGATAAAGCATCGATATATCGTCATTCAAGAACTATAGTCGATTGGGAAGTATACAGGCATCTCCGAAATCTGAGTAAAACCAAAACCCGAAATGCTAAATCGAACTACTATAAAGAATCTCTCACATCGGACTTTAAGAATCCCAAGCAATTTTGGACTAAAATTAAATCTATTTTAAATAAATCAGGTAAACATTCTATAAATAAAATAAGAACTGCTGATACAATAATTCATGACCCGTTATCCATTGCCCAAATATTGAATCAGCATTTCGCTAATATATGTTCCACACTACTATCTGACTCCTATTTGACGACTGGTATTTCTAATAGTAACTCATACTGCAACAGTTATTTTTCTTTTAAGAAGATTCTACCACACGAAGTTCATATTGCTATCACAGAATTAAAAGTGGATGGCAGTGCAGGACTCGATGGTATAGAAAACAGGTTCATAAAATTGGCGTCCCATATTCTCATGTACCCACTTGCTGATTTGTTCAACCTGTCTTTGTCCACCTGTGAGTTGCCGACTATTTGGAAATGTGCACGCATCATTCCACTGCATAAAGGTGGTGATTTACTTGATACAAATAATTATAGACCAATCTCTATAATCTGCTCTATTTCCAAAGTTTTGGAGAAAATAATTTATAATCAACTGTCACATTATCTCAATACTTATAATATTTGATCTCCGGTTCAATCTGGTTTCAGGCCTAATCACTCCACAACAACTGCTCTACTTAAATGTACGAATGACTTGTACTCTGCTGCAGATGATGGTGAACTCACAGGTGCCATTTTTATTGACTTGACAAAAGCCTTTGATTTCGTTGATCGATATCTGCTCTCGGATAAACTTCACGGCATTGGCCTTTCTAATAATACAGTGTTATGGTTTAACTCGTACCTTCACAGTAGAAAGCAATGTGTGGTTGTTAATGGAAAACAGTCTGACCTGTTGATCCAACAAAAGGGTGTACCCCAAGGATCAACTCTGGGCCCACTTCTGTTCTCTATTTACATAAATGATTTATCTTCTTGTCTCATTAATTGTTGTACTCACCTTTATGCTGATGACACTGTTATATATACATCCAAATCAGATTTTTCACAAATTCAGATCTCTCTTCAATCGGATTTTAATATCTTACAGGACTGGCTATCACACAATAAACTACTGCTTAACAAATCAAAATCTTATACCATGGTCTTTGGTACCAGGCAGAAGCTCAAATCCAAACCTAATGTAGTAATAACATGTAAGGATTCTCTGCATAAAGTTGATATCTTGGTGTATGACGAGACTCTGAACTTTCATTTAAACTACATATAAAGCATGTAATACAAAAAGTCAATTCCGGAATCAGTGTTTTACACCGCTCTCGCAATTGTTTTACGCTCAGTGTCCGAAAGAGAATTGCTTCTCAACTTATTCTTCCGATTATGGACTATTGTGATGTTGTCTACCAAAATGCACATACATCAGATCTTGCTCCACTCAACATAGCCTACAACAGACTATGCAGATTTGTTCTTGGTTGTCCTTTTCGTACACATCACTGCACAATGTATAACCAACTTAAATGGCCTTCTTTAAATGTAAGAAGACACACGCATTGGCTTCAGCTGATATTTAAATGCATTTATCTTAACTATCCCCCTTATTTAAAGCAGTATTTTGTACCCTACTCACCAATTCATCAAGTTAGACATTCTGTTCAGATTTATTTCTCTGTCCCCTCCTCAAAAAAATTGATTGGCAGAAGAGCGTTCATGTTTAAAGCCCCAACTGACTGGAATACTTTACCTGCTGCTATTAGATCTCTTGCATCATTGGGTATGTTTAAACATGCATTATCATCTCACTTTCAACTGGTCTGTACTTGTTATTAATGAAACTGATATTGATGCATTGCTTGTATGCATTGCTTGAATTTTACTTAACAGACTGTATGTGGTTTGTCTTGTGTGTCATGTTTTGCATTTTGTCTTTTTGTTTATGTATGTCTGTAAGTTGTTGCTATTGTCGGGACCCCCTTGAAAACGAGATGGTGCATCTCAAGGGGTTTATCCCAATCAATAAAAATGTCTATATAACATTTCTATATATTTGTTTTCAAATTCATTTTTAATATTTTAAACAGTGGCGGATATTGATATGGGCGACATGGGCGGTTGCCCAGGGCGGCATTTTGACTTGGGGCGGCACAAGCGCAATTTGCACGAAATGTCTTATCGTAACCTTAACTCCATTGCTGCTTGTTAGCTGACTGTGTTTCGTCGTCAGTTCAGCAACATAATGTGAAACCCTGGAATAAAAATGTTATAAACAACCATTATAACCGTTATTGATTAACGGTTTCATTTAGCAAACACCTCAAAGGTAATTGTACTGACAAGTCCTTTGTGTAATTTTAAATACTGGAGGCTTAATTAAAAGGCGTCTGTAATATAGGCCTACAGTACTGATATGTAAGATATGTTATGCCAATAATTAGTGTAGGAAGTTGTGTTGTTGTTCTAACAGTTCCTATTCTGAAAAAGTAATAGGCCTACATTGTGCATACTTAAATGAAAGCTTTAAAGGTCCCATGTCATGCTTTTCCGGTTATTACCCGTCCCCTTGTGTGTTATGAAGGTTTTTATGCATGTAAATGGTCTGCAGAGTCAAACACCCTCAAAGTACACCCTGTAGCGAATACTCTCTAACACAGTCTATGCTGCCCCAATACGCCTCACTGGAGATTTCTTATTTTCCATTGTTTACTTCCTGGGTACTGTGACGTGTGAATACCCAGAGGCCACACCCTCTGCCAGCATTTCACGAAACAAAGCCTCCCAAAACCTTTCAGCGATTCATGCCGGATATGTACAGTGTAGGGCACTGAAGAACGATGCTGTTCCTACTTTGTTTGGACCAGTGGGAGATTCGGGTACACAACCTGTAAGTATTCATTGTTGTTTGTGTATTTATGATGTTTAAAACAAAGAAGGTATCTACCACGACTGTTTAAATGGGTAAGCATTTTTCGGGCTGCTACGTTGGGATGGCGGAGAAATGCTCTCCGCAGACCCATGCTCACAGCGTTATAAACCTTTTTCTTTCTCAATATCAAGCCACACTTATTGTTTTTACTTTGGCTGTGAGTGTTTGTGTGTGCTCAGGATGAGTTTCACTTGTTCTCGCTGTATCGCCGACCCGGAAGCCTGTCCGTTCCTCGCAGCAACGAGCCTCGCAACTTCCCGACCAATCAGAGCACACTGGGCTCAATGGAATTATGATCAGTAGAAATGGCCATGAAATGGGCCCTTTAATTAACTGCATTGTGTGACCAACACACTCTCACTCAGTAAGCGTCCAGGAGCGACGCTTGGTCAGGGACCCAGTGGCGTGCAGTTGTGACGCGCCGAGGCTCCTTCAACTTCATAAACAGACGCAAAGAGCTTTCAACTGATTGCAATGTATTCCCATCGGCGGCGGTATTTGACGCTCATGGAAGCACCGCACCCGTTTATGTCGGCAGCTCTTAAAGGCAATGTGAGCGTCCATTCCCATTGGATAACGGATAATTGTACACCCGGAAGTAAGTATTCTCCTTACTGCCGATTGATTTGACAGTGATATCTGCACTACTCATCGATTGATAGGTTTAAATTGTGTACAATGCTTTTGTGTTTTTCCCCTTCAATTCTGAGAAACAACTTGTTTTCTCTGAAATGTGGAGCGCCAAAGAGACTACACTACCCACAATCCCCAGCTATTGTTGTGACGACGCCTGTCCGCTTTGACAAACCTCATGATAAGTCATCAAGCTCTGTGATTGGATGAAACATAAATTCATACAAAAAAAGTGACGTAGATTTTACTGTCATCTATTACTCAAAACCATTATATTTATTCTAACGTAAATTACATGCCAGTGTTTTATCTTTTTATTACTTGTATTTGTATACTTTATTTGCTATGAGTTATATCTGAAGCAAATTATTTTTCTGAAGATGTGTAGTCAATTCCACCCTTCAATGTTCCCCAGCTGACCTAGAAAGCGACGCAGGTTCTGGTCCAGGCTCTCGTCATCTCACGCCTAGACTACTGCAACTCCCTCCTGGCTGGTCTACCTGCATGTGCCATCCGATCTCTGCAGCTCATCCAGAATGCAGCGGCTCGTCTGGTCTTCAACCTTCCTAAATTCTCCCACACCACGCAGCTCCTCCGCTCCCTTCACTGGCTTCCAGTAACTGCTAGAATCCACTTCAAGACAATGGTACTTTCATACCATGCTGCGAATGGATCTGGACCTTCCTACATCCAGGACATGGTTAAACCGTACACCCCAGCACGTGCACTCCGCTCTGCATCAGCCAAACAGCTCGCTGCACCCGCACTGCGAAGGGGACCCAAGTTCCCATCAGCAAAAACACGTGGGTTTGCTATCCTGGCTCCAAGATGGTGGAATGAGCTCCCCATTGACATCAGGACAGCAGAAAGCTTACACACCTTCCGGCGCAGACTGAAAACTCATCTCTTTCGACTCCACTTTGAGCAATAGAACTATTAACAAAGCACTTATATACTAATAAAGGACTGGCTTATCTAAAGCCAGTTGAGTAGCACTTGAAATGTTTTTGCTCTATGAAGCCTGATGTACTTATATGATTCTGTTTTCTTCAAGTTTGTATTTTGTTGATCGAACGCACTTATTGTAAGTCGCTTTGGATAAAAGCCTCAGCTAAATGCAATGTAATGTAATAATGTAAACGTGCACATGACCAATGAGGGCACGAGATAAGTTTGTGCACATGTAACCCAAATGTCCCGTAGCCTCTCTGAACACCCTGGGACCCTGCGTTGTGTTTATTATTGGTGATGGGATGTTATGCAGAGGGGCGGAAAACAGGACACAGTAGATCGGACAGCGCTGCGGCTTCCACATATTACATTTTTTATGTTTTTATTGTCAAAGCTTTTAATATATTCATTGCTATCGGGATGTTAAGAGCATTCCATGGAATATAACAAAAAGTGTTTCTGAAATAAATTACCTACCCCACCTTTAACTTATTTGTAACATCTTCAGAAACTACCTTTCCAACTCCCCATCAGTTGCCTGTCTTTGACTGTTACAGGTGTAGGTTCATGGTACAATGCATAAGCTTCAAATCGAGAGAGATTGGGCCTCACACGGACACTGTATTTTTCTTTACCATTCTGTTTTAATTTCACAATAAAAGGTACACACAGCATACAATGCCATAATAATAATATATTTGCGTAGAACACATATGTATAACATCTGAAGATGTGTAGTTTTATTCATGTTTTCACATAATTGTACAGGATATTGCTATACTATTTCTCGTGTTTTACTTCTACACATTAATATCTGATTTGTAAAACATCACAGACAGAAAGGTATATCCGTCATTTAACGGTAAGCTATTGAAATTCTGATTCCATAGATGTGTCTCCCATCACCCAAAACCCCTGATTATTCTTTCAACTCAGTATTGCCACTCGCATCGCCATCAATGGGACTACGGTGGAGAGAGTCAGCAGCTTCAGGTTCCTCTGTGTCCATATCACTGAGGACCTGACATGGACTCTTCACACCACCACCATCACCAAAACAGCTCGACAGCGGCTTTTCTTCTTCCGCAGGCTGAGGGGGTTAAACATGGACTCCAAGATACTCCGTAACTTCTACAGGTGCACCATAGAGAGCATCCTGACCTTCTACAGGTCCATAGGTCCATAGGCCATACAGGTCGTTTGGATTGACAGTTTGATCAACCAATCATATATTGATTTGTAGCCAATGGGCGTATTCTTTCAGAGTTCCCCTCGGTTCCAGGGTACTCTAGAAGGCCCGGTAGATAACTGGCTCGAGACAGAGGATCACGAAGCAATTCATGCCGTTTTATTGTTTTTAATGTTGAAATGGCAAGTGCAACAGGTGAAGATGAAGTTGTTGCGGAATTGTTCCGCAGAGGAGGGTGTGTGTGTGTCTACGGAAGGTCCAGTTGTGATAGACACAGTTCACCACTGTTTAAAAGGTGTGTTATGGCAATCCTTATTTCTGGCATATTCATTAACCCTTTGGAGTCGACCGTCACGCCGGCGTGATCAGATCACATGACCTGTTCAAGCCGGTGCCGCATAAAAACAACAGTCCGGACAACATTGCTGTGTGTTTCTGTCGAAAGTACTGGCTTGATTACAAGTCAAAGAAAATCAGTAATATCTTTAAAAACTACAAGTCTCTTTCTTTCAGCTCTGCACCGTTATGGTGTAAATACAGCCTATCTAACAATTTGATGAAATATAAAAGTCAGCTGAATTAGTATTGATACTGCAAGGAGACGTATTGTGTGAAAATAAATTGAAGATGTATAATTGCTGATATAATTATGATCCACGTCACGTATTCAGTTTTGGCGACATTTCTTCCAGTTTGTCCAAAGGTCTTCTAATCAGGGCTCTGTAAATAAACTATGGCAGATGTGTAATATGTAATGAAGCCGAACCGTGTATTACAATGCAGTTATGTGATTGCGGCTAAAACATCCAATCACCGAGCTTCAATGATAGCTGAGGATTATGGGTAGTTAGATGTTTTCGCCTATCAAAACCTCTGAAAAAATAAATGTGTCTCAGAATCGAAAGGGACAAACACAAAAGCATTGGACACAATTTAAAGCAATTCATGTTGTGTAATTAAGGCACTACAGGTGAATAGGGTATTTTGTTTTACTTAAAGATATCAGCTAGAGATTTCTCCAGTTAATGACTTGCATTAAGACAATTGTTTTTTATATTACAAGTTTTCTGAAATAGCATGTTTAAATATGCAAATGAGCCACCATCTCATTAAATATGCGCACATTTTAATACATTTCAGGAACACAAATCTGAACATTGGATAAAGCCAGGTTCAAAATTCTTGTTTATTTTCTGGTTATTACCCGTCCCCTTGTGTGTTATGTAGCTTTGCATGCATGTAAACGGTCTGCAGAGTCACAAACCCTCAAAGTACACCCTGTAGCGAGTACAACTCTAACACAGAGAAGGCAAGTTTATTTATATAGCACCTTTCAACACAAGGCAATTCAAGGTGCTTTACAAAAATGAAAGACATTCAGACAAAGGCATTTAAAAACAGTCATTAAAAAGAGATAAAAGAAACATTAAAAGAAAAAATACATGAATAAAAAGTTACAGTGCAGTTTAAGATATGAATAGTTCACACAGAAGTTCCACTTTACTGATGAACACAACGGCTCAGTTTCAATTAAAAGCAGCGACAAAAAGAAAAGTCTTCAGCCTGGATTTAAAAGTAGTCAGAGTTGCAGCGGACCTGCAGGTTTCTGGGAGTTTGTTCCAGATATTTGGAGCATAATAACTGAACGCTGCTTTACCATGTTTAGTTCTGACTCTGGGGACAGAAAGCTGACCAGTCCCTGAAGACCTGAGAGTTCTGGATGGTTCATAATTTAGCAGGAGGTCAGAAATGTATTTTGGGCCTAAACCATTCAGTGCTTTAAACCAGCAGCAGTATTTTGAAATATATTCTTTGACACACAGGAAGCCAGTGTAAAGACTTCAGAACAGTGATGTGATCCACTTTCTTAGTGTTAGTGAGGACTCGAGCAGCAGCGTTCTGAATCAGCTGCAGCTTTCTAATAGATTTTTTAGTGAGACCTGTGAAGACACCATTACAGTAGTCGAGTCTACTTGTTACAACCCGGCTCCTGGGCTGCAACAAAAAGCAGGGAGGCGAGACGAAGGGTAAGAAAATAACAATTGTTTATTCTCAATAACCAATGTTGTGAAAAGAACCAGCCACAGGTCCCCGAGGCTGACACGGAGAGAGTGCCCAGAGGAGTCAGAGAGCGAGACGTATCCGGCTTGGCTCCTCTTGTATTCTTCCAGCAGGTGCGGCTCATCAGACAGGTGCAGCGTCATCCGGCAGTTGCAGCTCATCAGGCACTGGAACCTGCAATCACCCACAAACACACGAACAGACAGCACCCCACGTGATGTGGAGGGGTCGTGGAGGGCTCCCCCCCATAAGGAAAGGAGTTCCAACCGGAACACCGTTAACTACCCAAATAAACTAGGAGCTCTTCTCCTACACTTCGGCGTGGACAGGAGACAACTCTGGTCAGTCCAGAAATGGCAAACAAAACCAAGACCTGACCCCCAGGACCAAACGAGCGCTTCTCAGTTTTTCGCTCATACAGATTTTCCATCCTTACCTGTGCAGACGACAACTTCTCTCTTGACCGAATTGGCTTACCTCTCATTTGACACGTGTGACATGATTTAATATGCCGAGACACATCTCTCCTTAAACAAGGCCAAAATAAATACCGTAACATGTAATTACATGTTCCACGGACACCCAGATGTCCCGAACGCTTATGCGCTTCCTTGAGGACCTCCTCACGAAATTTGACAGGAACCACAATCTGATGGACTGGCTCACCAATGTGAGCACCACTTTCTGACCAGCAGCTCCCCTTGCAGCAGACAACCACCGGTAGCGCCATTTCCATCCTCGGTGGAAAGAACCGCCTCAAAAAACGGACTGAGGGAGACATCAGCTCTCTGCTCTATCACCAACTCACTGCGGGATACAGACAACAACAAGTCAGGAATAACCACAGAATCTATCTCACTCACCTCACCCTGCTCAGACTCCCCCTGTGCACGACTCACAGCCCATGTCACAGCGCCAGCCACAAACACTCCAGGGGAGCACTTTGCATTCTCCTCTGTGTTAACAGTCACAGTGGGTGAAGATGACACTATGGTAGGCGGTGGACCCTCAGCCCACACACGGCTGCCAGCCAGGCCGTTACCCAGGATAACACCCACACCTTCAATCGGCATTACCGGACGGACCCCCATGGCGACCTCACCCTGCAACAAATCAGAGTTAAGCACAACAGAATGCAGAGGAACAGGCACAACAATCATTCCCATACCTCACATCAGGACAAAATCCCCAGTTCTAGATTTTTCAGAAAACGGTAGCACAGAGCTCAGAATGTATGAATCATACAATGCCGTGTCTCTCAAAATGTTTACCGGCACGCTGATATTACTTCCCACCAATTACACGTATCCGGTTGACAAAAATGCAGAAAACAATGGTTCCTTCAACCCGCATGGCTCGCTAACCTGCTGACAGGGAGAGATGACAGTTAAGGGTACCACAGACACCGCACAAGCAGCAGAATTAACCTGGCCTACATGGTTCCCCCTGCTAGCCTTAGCTTCGGGACAGTCAACCTTCCAGTGCCCTCTCCCCCTGCAGAAGTGACATATATCCAGGGTTGGGAGGGTTACTTTGTAAATGTAATCAGTTACTGAATACATGGCTCTGAAAGTAATCCGAATACAGTTACAGTTACGTGTCTTAAAAAAGTAGCATATTCAGATTACTTTTAGATTACTTTCTTTTTCCATCACAGATGGGTATGTTTTGGTGAACAGGAGACACAAAAAGCAAAAGGAAACTGAACGTGTTTTTACTGTTTTAATGGCTTATCAAGAGCACAACTGAAACATCACATCTGAAACGATGTAACAACATATTACACTTTTTGGGGATGCAGCTTGTGATGTGAGGAGTGAGGGACACGGCTTAGAACGGGCGTGTCGCCTTCTGTCCTGCCAGTGTTGGCAGGACATTAATTAAAATGTCGGACTTAATTTTAAGGACATTTCGGCCACGGGTGTAGAGCTATATTTGTTTAAGCACCGGATTGGCAAAACAGGAGAGTGTGTGCACCAGTCTGCCTTGATCTATGTATTCATGTCTTTGACTCTCACAGTATCTGCTGCCCACAGCTGTTTTATAGAAGGAACACCTCCTTCACTTCATGAAATCTCTGCAGCACCAGGAGGCAGCGGGAGGGTTAACTCAGCCTCTGAGAAGACGAGCGCGTCGCGCAGTGCTTTTCACGCACCGCCTTTCATGCACCGCCTTCACTGTGTTTACCTTCAGAATCATTATAAAGGCTAAGAGCGACCGCAGGCTGATGTGTTTTAACCACACACACACACGATTTAAACGCAGACTTTTGTTCCTCCATGTTTCGTCGTTATCGTTTCACTGAGCGGACCCGCCCCTTTTTTTTTTCAAACGCTCCCTTTTTTGATCCATCTGCGGCGGTTATAGGTTTTGTGCGCTGTGATGATTCGGCTGTACCTTTAGTAATGAATATTAAATGTTGTGAGGAAATATTTCCACTAATAATTCCAATAAGTAATCCAAAATGTATTCACTTCAGGTTTACGAAAGTAACTGTAATCAGATTACTCGTTTTTCAAATGTAACGCGAGCTGAATACAGTTACTTGATTTTTGTATTCTGATTACGTAACGCTGTTACATGTATTCCGTTACTACCCAACCCTGCATATATCTGAATCACCCTGTGGCTGACCTTGCATCCCACGCTCAGGTTTACCCCAGTGCGGATTAGCTTTCCCTTCCCATCTCCCTGCTGCACGATACTGTACATACCAGCTTCATCCTGTCCCCTGAAAACTCGACCGCCCCTGTGCGTTAGCACATAGTCATCTGCCAGAGCAGCAGCCTCTGCAGCAGTCTTCACTTTGCGCTTGCTGATGTAAACCGCAATGTGGCTGGGTACAGAATTGTTTTAATTGCTCCAACACCATCAACTCATATACTGCAGTATACGTATCGACATTCAGGGATTTACAACACCTACTGAAAAAGGTAACAAGATCCCTGGCAAACTCAACATGGGTCTGTCCGCTAGACTTCTCCCAGGACCTGGACCTCTGTCGATATGTCTCAGGGATTAACTCGTATGCCTTCAGCACAGCAGTCTTAACAGTCAGATAAACCTTGCTCTCTGCCACCGTCAGAGCAGAGTAGGCTTCCTGGGCTTTACCCGTTAACACACACTGTAACAATAAGGTCCCCTCAGCATCAGACCACTCTCTGGTCTCAGCTACACGATCGAGCAGGGAAAAAAAACTATCTGGGTCTCGTTCACTAAACTGAGGCACTACCCGCAAAATTCTGCCAACGTCAAACGGAGTAGCTCTACCAGAGTAATTAGAGGCCTGGCCTGCAGCCCCAGCAGTTAAATTCCTAATTTCTACCTCCGCCCTCATTTTCTCCACTGCCAGTCTCTCCATTTCTGTCTGCAATAGAAACAGTCTCTCCCTTTGCTCAAACGTCAGGCCTACATCATGGCAGCCAGACATATTGACACTGTCTCCGCTAGGACCAACAGTAAACATACCCCCTTTAAAAGCACCTTCCTCAAACAGATTTGCTCTAACAATCTCCCTCATGTTCTCCTTCATTCTCTTATCCCCAACATCCAGGTGAAAATGTTCAGCCACATAGATCAGCTGCTCACGTGAGAGAACCTCCAGCTGCTCCTCTGAAGGTGCCCTAAAAAAATCCACCATACTCCCCATGTTGACAACACTGTGTGGCACGTTCACGCTACTTACACAGCATACATGCTACCGCGGCCTGTCCCTCTAACTGCCTCACAGAAACTAGCTAAACTCCCCAACTAGTCTTCAGGTGCTAGTTACGGCGGGTACTTACGCACTTTATACCGTAAACCAGCAAACCGGCAACTCCACCTGTAGCCTCGGCGTGCTCCAGAGCTAATAGCTCTAACCACTTTCACACCACACTAACAGCCCCCCCTACGACCTCCAAGGAAGACCGTACTAAACCTAACAGGGACAGAAACCACGGTAACTAACATGACTGTGCTTGTACTCGATGCCATACATTTCCTGTACATTCAAAACTGCAATACACTCACCCCTGTAACGCTAATCCCAAACTATCAGCTGCATTCCGCGACAACAGCTGTGCGTAATCCGCCTAGACAACGAACATCCAATACCAAACATTTCCCAGGTCCAAAGCAACGAGCCCCCATCTGTTACAACCCGGCTCCTGGGCTGCAACAAAAAGTAGGGAGGCGAGACGATGGGTAAGAACATAACAATTGTTTATTCTCAATAACCAATGTAGTGAAAATAACCAGCCACAGGTCCCGAGGCTGGCACGGAGAGAGTGCCCAGAGAAGTCAGAGAGCGAGACATATCCGGCTTGGCTCCTCTTGTATTCATCCGGCAGGTGCAGCACATCAGGCACTGCAATCACCCACAAACATACACACGATCAGACGGCACCTCACGTGGTCGTCACATACTGAAGATAAAAGCATGGACAAGTTTTTCCAAATCCTGCTGTGACATTAGTCTTTTAATCCTAGATATGTTCTTTAGGTGATAGTAGGCTGATTTAGTAACTGTTTTAATGTGACTGTTGAAACTCAGGTCAGAGTCCATGACTACACCTAGATTTCTGGCTTTATCTGTTGTTTTGAACATTGCACACTGAAGCTCAGCGCTAACTTTTATACGTTCTGACTTGGCTCCAAAAACCATTACCTCAGTTTTATCTTTGTTTAATTGGGGAAAGTTCTGACACATCCAGTCATTGATTTGTTCAATGCACTTACTCAGTGTTTTAACTGGAGAATAGTCTCCTGGTGAAATTGTTATGTAAATGTGTGTGTCATCCACTAACTTATTTTGTTGTTTTTCATTATCTGAGCCAGTGGTAGCATGTAGATGTTAAAGAGAAGAGGCCCCAAGATGGAGCCTTGAGGAACCCAACATGTCATATTTGTCAACTCAGATTTGTATTTACTTATAGAAACAAAGTTGTTTCTGTCCTTTAAGTAGGATCCAAACCAATTTAGAACTGTTGATGAAAGTCCCACCCAGTTTTCCAGTCGGTCTAGTAATATGCTGTGGTCAACAGTGTCAAACGCAGCACTGAGATCTAATAATACTAACACTGAAGTTCTGCCACTGTCTGTGTTTAAGTGGATGTCATTAAATACCTTTACAAGAGCAGTCTCAGTGCTGTGGTTTGGACGAAAGCCTGACTGGAACACATCCAAACAGCTAATTAAATGCAAGAAATTACTCAACTGTTGAAAAACTACTTTTTCAATGATTTTACCTAGAAATGGCAGGTTTGATATGGGCCTGTAATTGTTCATTACTGAAGCGTCTAGATTATGCTTTTTTAAGAGCGGTTTAATGACTGCAGTTTTCAGGGCCTGTGGAAAAACACCTGAGTGAAGAGACTTGTTTACTATGTGAAGTAGATCTGAGGCCATGCAAGGAAACACATTTTTGGAATAATATCAAGGCAGCAAGAGGAGGATTTCAGAAGTTGAATAATGTCCTCTAGGTTTTTATCATTAATCTGATGGAATTGTGTCATGGTGTCTGAATTGATGTTAAGTGGACACAGGGACAAAACATTTGCTGTACCTGATGCAGAGGCACTGACTGCTTGTCTGATTTTCTGAATGTTGTCAGTGAAGAAGGAGGCAAATTCATTGCATTCCCTGGTGGATAGAAATTCAGAGGCTACTGACACTGGGGGGTTAGTTAGTCTGTCGACGGTAGCAAACAAGGCACGTGCGTTGTTTTTGTTTTTGGCAATGATGTCAGAGAAGAAAGACTGTCGGGCACATTTAAATTCCAAATTATAAAGGCCAAGTCTCTCTTTATAGATTTCAAAGTGCACCTGGAGATTTGTTTTTCGCCACCTACGTTCAGCTTTTCGACACTCTCTTTTTTCTGTTTTCACGGTCATGGCCTTTCTCCATGGAGATATTTTCTTCCCAGTCACTTCCTTTACCCTAGTTGGAGCAATGGCATCTATAACATTTACATTTTTTGAATTAAAATGATCTACTAGCTCATTTACTGAGATGTTAGCATGGGCAAGTGTGGAAGAAAAATTCGGAGTAAACATGTCCCTAGTATTTTCAGTTAAATATCGCTTTGTGGTTACCTTTTTTTGAACATTTTTGTGAACAGAAATAGAGCTCTCAAAGAAAACACAGGAATGATCAGAGTGTGCCCCTTATTGTGTGTGGGCTCCGTCACATGCTGAGTCAGTCCATAGTTATCAAGAACACAAAACAGTTATTTAGCCCCTCTGTCCTGGGGGTTGTCAACATGAATGTTAAAATCACCAACAATGACTAGACGGTCAAAGTCAATACACACTATAGACAGCAGTTCAGTAAAGTCATCAAAAAAGCTTGCACAGTATTTGGGTGGTCTATAGATATTTAGGAACATAGCTCGAGAGGAGCATTTCAGCTGAAGGGCCACATATTCAAAAGAATCAAAGTTCCCATAAGATGTCTTCCTGCATTGAAGGGAATCATTGAACAGAATAGCAACTCCACCCCCTTTCTTATGCATTCTTTCCTGACTCATAAAACTAAAGTTGGGAGGGGTTGATTCGATAAGAACAGCTGCACTGTTATTTTGTTCAATCCAAGTTTCTGTTAAAAACATAAAATCGAGATTGTGCTCAGTGATAAAATCATTGATTAAAAATGTTTTTCCTGCCAAAGACCTGACATTTAATAAAGCTAGTTTAAGTTTGTTGAATACACTATCAGTCAGATCTTTTGTGACGACCTGTGGCTTACATGGAATCACTTCAAAATTTGATAAACTCACATAAGCTTTTGAGCGCTTCCTGTGTCCAAGCTGATTCACCACTCTTAATCTATTACCTATCAACACAGATATCAGCAAAGCTACAGGCAGGCAGGGCCCCGGCATGTCCTGGAAAGAGTTGAGAGTGCCATACACCCTTGAGCCTGGACCCAACATTTAGTCAGTGTTTGCATTTTTTACACACACATTCTTATCAGGCTTCGGAGACAGCAGTCTTGAAGGGGGGGGAGGACGTTTTGGTCCAGATGATTGTGGTAGGCATGGTAACGGGGGTGTTGGTGCGCGTCCAGGGGGAGGAGGTGGTTGACGTAGGCACGGTGACGAAGACGGGGGAGGTGGTGCGCGTCTCTGCTTCGGTGATTTTGGTGGGCGTCGTTGAGGAGCGGGGGTAAAGGACATGCTGCCAGCCCTGCGTATCGCCTTAGTTTGGTTATTGAACTCCAGGAAGGAATCAGTGCCAACCCTCTGTATCTCCTTCATGTGTTCAGCGATCTCCAGGAGGGTGGGCGAGGGTGAAAGGTTGAACGAGGAGTAGAGAGAGCTGTGGGGTGAAGGAAGAGTATCCTCAGAGGTGATAGGGGGGTTGAAGGGCGGTGGAGACTCCTCCATTTGTCTCCCATAATCAAGACATTCCTCAGGCGGGTGCAGTGATAGATTTTCAAGGTTTTCTGATCAATCTGTTGTGTCTTTCTCTTGTTTTGATTCCTCTTGTTGCTTGTCTTTTGCAGAGGGAACAGATTGATGGTGCAGGCAGTTGAATATGTTAGAGATAAACAATTTCACTCCTGACTTGTTCAGGCAAACTCCATTTGCCTTAAAAAGATGTCTGCGGTCTGTTAGAAATTAAAATCAATGTTTTATGGCATAATTTAGTTTAAACATACTGTCAGCTTAAATGCTGTTTTATTCTGAAAAACCAGAAGTTCTCGCGCACAATTATTCTGAAAATCCTTCATCTCCGGTTAGCATTTAGCATGTGGCTAATATTCCTTTCCCTATGAAGGTGAATATAGAAATGAAATGACACGGAGTGTTGCACACCGAAACCTACTGATTTGTACACTACATCTATAGACGTTGAGATATTATTATTGCTGAATATTAAATGAAGGTAGAGTTTATTTGAATAAGTTTTGTTTACAGACGTGGGAAGCATATGACAACATCCGGAACTACCGCAAATGATAACTGCCGTGAAGTATTACTAGTATTATTAAAGTATTGATTCGAACCGTTAAAATGCAATAAATGAAAAATCATGGAAGACAATATGAGGAGAAAAGTGCGTGTTTAGTTATATATTGAATGTACAATGTCTGAATCCTCTGTTGTGCGCAACAACGGACATTGAAGACGAGTGGAGGGCGGACCCCCAGCAGCGCCAACCGGCATATGAGGAGGGGCCATCGGAGGATACTTAAAACAGCTGATGTGTGTGTTTCGGCCCTTTTTCCTTCACCCCCGGCAACCCGAGGACACAGCTGTCTCCTCACGGAACAATATTCTTCTTGTAACATTACCGCTTCATTTTAATTAAAGTACCCATTTGAACCTTATTCGAGAGACTCCATTGGTCTCATTTATCCTAAGCTTCTCTCCTGGACGCGAGAATAACTAACGAAAGCTTATAGGTCCCAGAAAAAGTTAAAGTTGTCAATAAAATGGACAGAATGGTCAGTACAGGCAGTTGAAAGCCAGGTGTTCAGTGCAAACAATCTGCTGAATCTTTCCACTCCTCTTCTGACTGGCGGTACTGATGAACACCTCTGCATTTAGAGAGCTGACAGTTTCCAACAAATATTTAAAGTATTTTTTCAGCACTTCTGACTGTTGTTTCATAACATAATTGCATCCAATGTGCAGTACCACATTCTTCACAGTCGGATGTTCTGCCCCAATATACAAGATCTTCTCAGCCAAGTCAGAGACCATATTCTTGGGAAACCTTTGGTGTTGTTCTTACTTCACAGACTTTTTACATCTCTTACAGCAGAGTCGCCCACAATCAGAGTTTCAGGCCCAGTCGTTAGCTTTCCCTCTAGCCTCTTATTTTTGGAGTAGCTATTGGTCCTTACCCTGCTGTGTGAAGAGGGCAGGTTATCCAGGTCATCAGAAAGAGATCTCCGGTTCTGTGTCAGTGGAGCGTATCTGTTCTGGATCGGCACACTCTGTGGTTTAGGAGGATTGTTTTTAGTTCTCCCTTTAGCAGCTGTCCACGGCTGTTTCCTAGTATGAACAGGGATTGAAGAGGCGCTCTTCCTGGGTGATAACAATGCAGTCGCATCAGATTTCAGAGCGCTGGGCTCTGCCTGTTGTTCGTCCTCCCAAATCCCATGGAAATGATTTACTCTTCGGCCTTGCACCCAGAGAGTTCGAGGGAGGACTACCACTTGTAGATTTATTACCTGTAGATTTATTACCCGGTACACAGCCCTCCTGTTCATTTTAATCCTTGTAGCTGCTAACTAGCTGTGAGTTAGCATGCCTATGTCCATTATTTTGCAACACTGGTAAAGTGGTGTCATTCCAACCTAGTCCATTCACTTCTACGTTACAGGGTTCTTACGGTCATTAAAAACCTGGAAAAGTCATGGAAATTCAAAATGCTAATTCCAGGCCCTGGAAAAGTTATGGAAAACAATATTTTTCCCAAAGTTTTGGAAAAGTCATGGAAATGTAGCTAAAGTTGCATCAAATATAATTTATATTTTATCTAATCGTTGAAATAGTAATACTATAATGATAATAAATACTGTATCATATGAAACATAAAATGGCATTTAACTGTCGAGGTATTTTGCTGGTGAGAGATTTTAGTTGCTTTAGCCTGTAGAAGCTAGTAAGCCTACTATTTGATTTGTTTTAGATAGGCCAAACATGTTTCATATGCAGACCTTATTTTCCTGTTCCATGTTAAAATAAACCATTTTCAGTGGTACCGCTGAGAAAGAGTAATTGTTTTGGTCATGGAAAATTCGGTAAAGGTCATGGAGAAGTCATGGAAAAGTCATTGAAAATCATTGGTGAAAAATTGTATGAACCCTGACGTTAACTTCCAACCGTTGCATTTTCATTTCCAACACGGCCATCTTCTGTAGAAGTTTGTGGAAGTCATCTGTAGAGAACAGAGGCATTTTGCTGATAACTAGCTTAAGCTAAATAGCATGCTGTACCAGGCTTTAGCTGTTGCTAGGCCACACCACTGTAAGACTGAGGTCGTGGGTTTGCTGTCCTGGCTCCAGGATGGTGGAATGAGCTCCCCATTGACATCAGGACGGCAGATAGCTTGCACATCTTCCGGCGCAAACTGAAAACTCATCTCTTTCGACTCCACTTCGAGCGATAGAACTATTAACGAAGCACTTTTATACTAATAAAGGACTGGCTTTTCTAAAGCCAGTTGAGTAGCACTTGAAATGTTTTTGCTCTATGAAACCTGATGTACTTTTATGATTCTGTTTTCTTCAAGTTGTATTTTTTTGGACGAACGCACTTATTGTAAGTCGCTTTGGATAAAAGCGTCAGCTAAATGCAATGTAATGTAATGTCGTCGTAAAAATATTGAAATATGGCTGAAACCCTCCGTCTATTTACGAAGAATAACTATCCCAGTGATAAGTTAATGTACAGGAGCCGCTGCTTGAAGTTTTCAGAAAAAGAAAAATAGAAAAACAGCATAAAAAAGTAAGCAGAGGCAAGAGCAAGCAGAAACGCGTCTGCACTGTAAGAAGGCTGAGAGAAAAGACCTGTCTATGCTGCCCCAGAACGCCTCGTGGAGATTTCTCTTTTTCTTCTTGGGTACAGTGACGTAACTTAACGGCTCCGCGGATTGATCCGTTACGTTAAGTCCGCGGAATGGTCCAAATGGACCAATCCACGGACTTCCTCACACACACACACTCAATCTTTTCTCAGCTGCGCCGATTTCTCAGCCTGAGACAGCGGGACGCGGCGAAACTGTGAGTCTGTGTGTCTCGCAGACGGCCACTGGGCTCACAGGGATGGGGGGTGGCAGGAGCTCCAACAAGCCGTTTAGGACAGAGAGTGAATACTGGTGAATACACATACTTTACAGAGATGCTGTATGAGAAACCAATGTGAGTTTGGCAAATTGCACAATATAAATCTATTTTAGTAGACCTCAACAATGGAATTATGATCAGTAGAGAGAGAGAGAGAGAGACCATGTTGTTGACTCTTGAGTGTTTAGATAGTTAACTTTAGTCTAAGTTATCTACAGTTCTGTTTCATATGGGTGTTGAGAGATGTATCCATAGATCTCTTAATGTTGCTCTCAAAGTACCCGAGATTGATGCTTTTCACTTCAATATTTAAAAAAAAAATCTTCCAGGGTGTCAGAGAATATTTTAATCCGATCTGTGTGTTTAGAGGTTCTCAGTCTTTCTGAGAAACTGTTAATCACAAATATGTGCTTTTCATTAAATCGCATTTACTCCTGCCTGTAATGTGAGAAGGACACAGGTCAAGAGGTCATCTGACTTCCTGTTGGGGTGAGGGGTTTGGGCACATGAGGAGTTGCAATACAAAGGTGCCTTTGTTCCGATGTCTGGTAATGGTTAGGGGAAAGGCGGGAATATAGGTCCCTCCTCTTTTCATGTATAGATCTGTGTTTCTGTCCTCCTTTGTCTTCAGAGTTGATTTGGTTGCTCGCATGAAAGTGCATTTACCTTGTGAACTCTCCGGCTGTATTCTACTCTTAATAAACTTCAGTGTTTGACTAAAGACGATCCAGCTTCCATCATTTCCTCTGCATTGCTGCACAGAAGTTTTCATCACAAATTGCGTCACGAACAGAATACCAAAAGATCTTCAGAACTGGTAAGTGTAATTTCAAATCTATATTTGGACATTGCCTTACCAGAATCTGTGATTGACGGTATCATAAAATTACCTGTGAAACTGAGCGGCTGCATTTTTTTTTGGTTTCTCTACTCTTTAGCCTACATCTGGGGGTTTAATCATAACCTGGGGAATCGGTGTCAAATGGGGATTCTGTCCTGGCCGATTTTCCCTGTGATTGCTACTGGGGCATGTGCCTACAGAGCAAGCACAGCTCATGTAAAAAACAATAAGAATATTTGGGGGTAATAATAACCTAGGAATATCGATTTTGACTGATTTCCTCTGTGTGTGTTTCTTGGAATTAAATTACCAGACAATTACACACAGCAAATATTTGGAGAGACCTTAAAGAGAGCATCAGAAAAGTGGACTTCTGCATTAGGAGCAATGTGATAGATTTGTATTGAAACGAATCGCCGAATTCTGGAGATTTCAGCGGTCAACTGGTTAAATCAACTCGCCTCAAATCTGCCTGCTGCTGCTGCTGCTGCATGGGTGTGTGTGTGATTACACCCCCCACTGCGGGGAGCCGCAGGCGAAGAAGAAAAAAAGCACAGAGTGTCATATATCTTTTCCTCACACCATTGCCGATTTGGAACTAAACAAACGGTCTAAAAGCATTTATTTTGTCTGCGACCGTTTTCTACTATTTTGCTGGCAAAACTGGGGCAGACAACTAAGTGCGTGCGTCGCCTGGCGCGCCGCAGTTTCCTACTTGCTGGAGAAACTGGGCGCCTTCCCGGGATGCACACATCAGAATAGGTTAATTGGTTATTAATGGGAAGGGTGGTACGCGAGTATGTGACATAGCGCTGTGTTTTCATCGTTGTAAATGAACAGATGGGTTGTTAAATGTGGCTATTATTGGAAGAAAGGGTACTGGATACATTAAAAGTCTATGCTCTCCGGACGGGACGGGCAAAGCACCACTAAATTAGCATAGTGGTTGTTGATTGAGAATAAATTAGTTATTGCTCTTCAACAGATTCCGTTCTTAGCACTTGTACAAGTATGAGTAAGAAGGCACTCATATTAAACAGATATTTCCCTACCCCCTCTGAGACTCTCTATGTTCGGATTAAATTAAGTTGGATGAGCTTTGTTGTCACGCTGATGTTTGTTGCGAGTTCATGTTTGTTTGTCTAATTGCAGTGTTTGTTTTATTGTACTAACCGTTAAACATGGGTAATACTGTCTCCACAAACGATTCAGTTGGTAAGAGGAAACGAATTCACGCACCAAGACACCTTCTAAAAATCCTATTACAGACAGCCATTACACGCACATGTTTTCCACTAATATGCCGTCTGGAATTGTCGGAAGAAGCTTGGATTGGTCTAAAGTTATGCCGTTTACCTCGTTACTTTGTGAACACTCACAACAGAATAATCAGAAAGGGAAGATTACATTTGATTGGCCTTTAACCGGTACTTTTGACATGACCGTGTTGTGGCAGGCATTTAAACTTGTTGAAAATGATCCGAACCCCTGCTGGGACATACGATACATGAAAGAATGTGTTAAAGCTTGGATGTCTATTGCAGAGAAAAGAGGATATGATGAGCGGAAGAATGAAAAATCAGTTGGCGCCGAGCGAGGCTCCATTGAGCTCAAAGCTTTGATTGATAGGGTTTCTAAATATGCGGCGAGTTGTCATTTGCTTAGCCTAGAGGCTGCTTTTGATGTTAAATCAGAGAACATGTCCAGAATTAGGGAAAGACACGGAAAGGATGTTGCAGCCATTGCTAAGTCAGTGATGTACGATTGGTTGAAAAGACAAGGGAAGTCTCCCAGCCCGTCTCAGCTCATTTGCATTTTAACAGACGCTGGGCTGCTGGAGGAAAAGCAGGCTGTATCTCTCTGTACAAAAATAATCCCCGCGACAGAACTCTCAAATCCTGTTGCGAGAAACTCCGATGATGATCTGTTAATGACAGCTGCAGCTATCATGAATGAAAATGGGTTGAGATATCAGCCAGGACATTTTAGAGAACTAGATTTAGGACAGCAGGAGCAGAGTGCGGCGGAGGGTGAAGGGGATTCTTCAGACAGCAGCCCGTTGCGAACCCCCCCTCCTCGTACTCCGCCACTCCGTTTACACGATTACCCAGGGACGCCGTACGGCAGCAGTTTTCCAAAGACTGTCCAGCGTACAATGATCACGAGAATGCAAACATCTCAGAATAATAATTCTGCTGAAACTGTGACCGCCCCGAAAATTCTGATAGGAGAGGTTCCAGTTTTTAAGTCTTGGCCCCCCCTGAGGTCATTGATGTCACTAATCACGCTCCCAGTCCCACTAAAAGCCCAGATGAGTATCTGTCGTGGTTGACTAATGTCTGCTCAGTTTATAACTGTTTGGTTCATGATGTTAAACAGCTGATAATCCTAACATATAAGGCAGATTGGCCCACGTGCAGAGACGAGTTTAAATGTCCTGAGTGTACGCCTGGAGGTGATTGGCCTCCGGCACAGACGCGCGACATGTGGATTCAGAACGTCGCTGCTTTGGCAATTAGAGCATGCGCTATGACTCACACAGATTTTTCCAAGTGATGGCTTGCATACAAAGCCCAACAGAAACTGTCCTAGAATTTATCCAGCGTTTCATGACAGTGTGGGATAATAATGCGGGCATTATAAGGGAGGGCAATGATTTGTTCGCCATACAGAGCTTGTTACATAATTTAATCCCAGAGACAGCTCAAGCCTACATGATGGCGACTCCTGACTGGCAAGTTAAAACCTGGAAACTCACCATAGCCACAATGCGTGCCCTGCATAGGAGCCAGATATTTCTGACCCCCAGAATTGCCCAGCTGCTGCAACAATTGCCTCAAAATACACAGGCTTATCAGGGTGCGGATAACTCCCAGCAGTTTCAGGGACAAAACCGCACACAGCAGTATCAAAATCAGGGAACATCACACGGTTATCAAAACAAGAGCAGACAGCAGCAGAACGAAAATTCCAAAAAGTTGATGCCATGTCATGTTTGCGGTGCAACGGACCACTGGGCGGGGCAGTGCGAAAAGAGGTGGGGAGCTCAGCAGAACACACAATCCTTGCCTGCTCTCCCCCAGCCCCCCCTGCATCCTGCATTATTGCCGCCCCCACACTATGACAGACAGGCTCAACATGGGCAAAACGGTCAGCAAAGTGGATTTAATAGAAGGTAGGGGTACCATGGAGAAATAGGATCAGATTCACAGCATTTCCCCATTCAAGCAGCAACAATTCGCCTCTCCAATAACCCGCGTGAAGATCCGATTATGCCCGTTGATTTTAGTGGTACGGCTGTAGATATTTTGATTGACAGTGGAGCCACATTGTCTGCAGTACGTACTAAGGAGAAAGTGTATGAAGCAACTAATGATTTTGTTACAACAATGGGCGTTTCTGGCATTCCTAGGTCCGAGCCCATTTCAGAGAGTACTAATGTTTCAATCGAAGGGTCAAATGTGCAACACTCTTTCATTATTTCAGATGGAAGTCCTATTAATTTAATGGGCAGAGACTTACTTTGTAAATTACAGGCAACAATACATTGCACTCCAGATGGATTGTTTTTGACTATTCCTGACAGCAAAGTCTATCAAGCTGTCCAATTCATTCAATCATCTCAAGACAACCTTTATTGTTGGTCATTTCCAGATTTCAACATGATTTCTGTTTTCTTCACAACAGAGATTCAGAAAATTGCTAGCATTTCCCCTGTGTGTGCTTCCTTAATGTCTCTTATGCGGCCTGTGTTGAATTGTCACTGCACAGCTGCTTTTAACCCGTCAGATGACTATGCGCTATCAGTAAGAGGTTTTTGCAACAGCTCAGATCAGTTGGAATGCGAGCAGTTTCTATTTTTAGGACCCCAGGGGTGCGCATTGCCTGTTAGGCTCACACCCCCACAGCAGGGCCTTCATGTTGTGGAAACTATCCCTCACGTCACACTCGCTGTCACTCCAGGCAGTAGTCCTAAGGAGGTGGGGGCTATGGCAGCCCACTGCCATGCTCGGCTGGGAGCTGCAACAGCTTCTCTCCCTCACAATCACACACACACACACACACCTAATCTAATTAACCTCGGAGAGGAGCATTACATGCTGCGTATCGCTGAACCAATTTCTCTCCCCCAAAGCACATTTCTCCACTTACAACCACCTGCCCTCACAGAATATGGACCCCCTTCAGACTTCTCTGAGGTTCCAGCCACATTATGGGCCAAACACAAGAACCATGTGGGATTTGTTAGTTCAGCCCCTCCACACAGAGTGACACTTAAAGCCAATGCCAGATTGCCAGCTATCAGACAGTACAACTTACCCCATAGAGCCATTTTGGGAATTGAAGGAGTCATCCAATCTCTGCTCGATCAGGGCGTGTTAATTTACACGACCAGTCCGTGTAATACTCCAATTATACCCATACCTAAGCACAATCGCCCTGATGAGTGGCGCTTTGTCGAAGATTTGCAAGCTATTAACGCTATTGTCATTCCGACAGCTCCAATAGTGCCTGACACTAATTCGATCCTTGCTTCTCTGCCCCCAGACTCTAAGTACTACACAGTGATTGACTTATGTTCAGCATTTTTCTCTATTCCTTTGCATCCAGAAAGCCAGTATCTGTTTGCATTTACATTCAGAGGTAAACAAATCACATACACGCGCCTCCCACAGGGGTTTGTTGAATCGCCTACTGTGTACGCAGCAGCTGTTAAGAGAGATCTGGACACTTTGGTCCTGACAGGAGGTAGTACCTTGCTTCAGTATGCTGATGACCTGTTGATTGCGTCCCCTAACAAAGACGCATGTCGCATCGACTCCATTCTTCTCATGAAAATACTTTCTGAATGCGGACACAGAGCGTCCCTGGCCAAGTTGCAATACTGCCAGACTGAGGTCACATATTTGGGTCACATTCTGAGGGATGGACACCGCCTCCTCTCGCCAGCAAGGATTTGCCTTTTGAACAAAGTGCCACCACCTCGCACAAAGAAGGACATGCTTTCCTTCTTGGGCATGGCAAACTACTGTAGACATTGGATATACGAGTACGCTGCCATGGACTCCGTCCTGCGTGCTGCCACTCTGCAGGCCGCCCCTAACATTGTTCAATGGTCTGAGGACATGCACACAGCTTTTCAGGACTTAAAGCAGGCCCTCACATCGGCTCCTGCCCTGGGGCTCCCTGATTACCATCAACCTTTTCATCTACACATCCATGAAAAGGGGGGCTTTGCAACAGGCATTTTGGTACAGAAGCATGGCTCTAATTTTCGGCCTGTGGCATACTATTCGTCTCGGCTTTCCCCTGTGGTACTTGGTATGCCTTCATGCCTGCGTGCAGTAGCAATTGTTATCAAACAATCCTCTCCTATTGTACTGGCCAGTGACTGTGTAGTACATGTCCCACATGCAGTTTTGCATATTCTGAACACCTCTGCTACTCAGCATATGACGGCAGCAAGGCGATCTGGTTATGAAGCGGTAATTCTTTCAAGCCCACACATCACTCTTAAATGCTCCCCCCCCCTATACCCAGTTACGCTGGTGCCAATTCCAGATTTTGAAATAACACATGACTGCATCACAACGATTGACATGTCTTCCTCCCCCAGAGCTGATATGTTGCAAACTCCTATCCCTAATTCAGATATGATTCTATACACAGACGGGTCTGCGAGCAGGCCGTCTGACACAGTACACTTAGCAGGCTATGCTGTTGTGAACGACTGGGAAGTCTTAGAAAGCCGGGCCTTGCCAAATGGCACGTCGGCTCAGGCTGCAGGGTTGTATGCTCTGCTTAGGGCGTGTATTTTGGCTCAAGGTAGAGTTGCAACCATTTTCACAGACTCCAGGTATGCATTTGGTGTGTGCCATGATTTTGGTGTCTTGTGGAAAATGCGCGGTTTCTTAACATCGGCTGGTAAGCCTATTCAACATCATGCGTTAGTAGCTGAGCTATTAGACGCTATCCTGCTCCCTGCACAGCTAGCAGTAGTTAAATGTGCTGCTCACACAAATGCTGATGATCCTATTTTGCGTGGAAATGCGTTAGCCGACACCGCGGCTAAACAAGCAGCAGTTTCCTGCTCTTCTATGGTGCTCCAATGCCCCTCAACACAACCCGCAGAAACCATTTGTTTGCCTTCCTTTAATGATGTTGCGGACATGCAAGCCCGCGCTGATGTTAGGGAGAAAGATTTATGGCTAAGACGAGGTTGTACATTTGACGCTGAGTCCAGCTTGTGGCTCCACCCAGACGGACGGATGGTTTGTCCCCGTTCGTTCCTCCATGTTTTGGCACATGTTGCACATGGCAAATCACATGTAGGAAAAGGAGGGATGAATGGGATTATAAAGTCACAATGGTTTGCTCCAGGCATCACACTAGCTACACAGACCCTTGTAGATAGATGCATGATATGCCAGCAGACAAGAAGAAGAAGTGGTCCAGTTCAGCATGAACACTTACCGCCCCCCTCGGGGCCCTTTGTAAATATGCAAATTGTCTTTTCGCATATGCCACCATGCCAAGGATTCAAATATATTTTGGTAATAGTGTGCCAGTTCTACAAATGGGTAGAGGCCTACCCTACCAGAAAAGAAGAACAGTTGTAAAGTGTCTTCTCAAAGATGTTATCCCTAGATTTGGTGTTCCGGCAGGGATTAACAGTGACAGAGGTCCAGCATTCATTTCTAAGATAACCCAGAGTCTAGCTACAGTGTTAAGGTTCAAATGGCAATTGCATGTTCCCTATCACCCACAGAGCTCAGGCCAGGTTGAGAGAATGAACTTGACTATAAAGGAGAAACTCACTAAAACAATGTTGACCACAGGACTAAAATGGGTAGACGCGCTGCCGCTAGTTCTGTGCTCCATCCGAAGCTCACCAAATGCAACGACAGGGCTTAGCCCACACGAAGTATTGATGGGAAGGGTAATGTTCACAGGGTCTAGCCCCCCAGTAACACCCCACAAACTCACTCTTTTGTGGACAGATGATTACATGACTAACTATGTCAAATATCTAACTGACATGTTGAGAAAGTTTCACAGGCAGGTGGCTGACAGGCTCCCTCAGCCTGGAGAGGGGCCCACCCAACCTTTTCAGATCGGTGATGATGTACTAATCAAATCTCTTGAAAAATATGTTTTGTCTCCCAGGTGGAAAGGTCCTTTCCAGGTGTTAATAGTGACCAGAACAGCCCTGAGAGTACAAGGTAGAGCGGAGTGGATTCACGCTTCCAGATGTCGTCTCTCTCCTCTACCGGATGCTGGCGTGTGAAGGCAGTCATCATCATCGTCATTCTGGGTTTACTATACCTGGCCAAGGACGCCCTGCTAGATGAAGCTGTGAAAATCCCAATGACAGGTGGCGGGGGCTCTCGCCCCTCTGAGGGAGAAAATAAGGTGCTCTTATCTAAGAGGGAAAAACAACACCAACGGGCAAATCAATGCCTAGCGACACGGACAGGTTGTATCCAATCACCACACAGACATTCAGTATGGTGCGAGAGACACTAAGAGAGAGAAAAGGAGGGAGAATCAGGAGGATTGTCTCCCTCCCTGATCATAAATCAGAGACTATTTATTGTAACTGCCCAACTTCAATATGTGACTCATCTAACTGTATTATTGTGTTTCCTGTGTCCTTAGTTTACTCGACGTGGGAGATGTACATTACATTACATTACATTGCATTTAGCTGACGCTTTTATCCAAAGCGACTTACAATAAGTGCGTTCGACCAACAAAATACAACTTGAAGAAAACAGAATCATATAAGTACATCAGGCTTCATAGAGCAAAAACATTTCAAGTGCTACTCAACTGGCTTTAGATAAGCCAGTCCTTTATTAGTATAAAAGTGCTTCGTTAATAGTTCTATCGCTCGAAGTGGAGTCGAAAGAGATGAGTTTTCAGTTTGCGCCGGAAGATGTGCAAGCTATCTGCCGTCCTGATGTCAATGGGGAGCTCATTCCACCATCCTGGAGCCAGGACAGCAAACCCACGTGTTTTCGCCGATGGGAACTTGGGTCCCCCTCGCAGCGAGGGCGCAGCGAGTCGTTTGGCTGATGCAGAGCGTAGTGCACGCGGTGGGGTGTACGGTTTAACCATGTCCTGGATGTACGAAGGGCCAGATCCATTCGCAGCATGGTAAGCAAGTACCAGTGTCTTGAAGTGGATTCTAGCAGTTACCGGAAGCCAGTGAAGGGAGCGGAGGAGTGTGGGAAAATTTAGGAAGGTTGAAGACCAGACGAGCCGCTGCATTCTGGATGAGCTGCAGAGGTCGGATGGCACATGCAGGTAGACCAGCCAGGAGGGAGTTGCAGTAGTCTAGGCGTGAGATGACGAGAGCCTGGACCAGAACCTGAGTCGCTTTCTGTGTCAGCTGGGGACGTATCTTCCGGATGTTGTAAAGCGTGTATCTGCAGCAACGGGTTGTATCCAAAGAACCAGTACCATTGGTTTAGGGTCTCATCAGAGGTGGTAAGAATGGCTCTCAACACCATTGAATAAATGCCCCCAGAACTGTGGTGTAGCACTATAGAACAGTTCAAGACACTGATAAGGGATGAGGTAAAATGTACAATGAGGAAACCAGATTACAAGGCTCCCAATTCAGGTGTCACTGCATGCACATTTACTGGACCAGATAGCAAAACAGATTTTCTATCCACTCCACTTAAACAATCAGGAGGTGATGTAGATTCTTCAAAAACAGACTTAATCACTCCTTTTAAACAAACTAAAACTAATTCTGCAGTAAGTTTAATGTTAGACTACGCGCATGAACGTAATGTTAGCAACTGTTGGCTGTGCCAAAATATGCCAGAATCCATGCATTCTCCCATGTTTAGCCCAATACCTTTTACGAAAGCTGACTACGGTCTAGTGAGCTGGAATGACATAGCATCCAGAATTAGCGATGAGGCTGAGGATTGTTACACTCCTTCCCATAGCCGCGGGAAGTAGGGGTGCTGGGGGTGCTGCAGCACCCCCTGTTGGCGAGTGGTGTACATTTGAAAAAACTGAGTGACCACCTAAATAAAAATGATTTAAACTACATAAAATAGTTATGATTTTACTTAAAATAAAATTAGCTGTATACAGTAGCATATAATAGTCATAGTATATATTTGTATATATCAGGTGGCTTGAATTTATTTTCCAAATAAGTAAAATCCGAGTCATCTAGGTCGTAGGTCTTGAGAGAGTGACGTAATTGACGCGACACACACACTGCAGAGTGACAACTTTCTAACAAACAACCCAATAAAAAGAGTGGACCACCAGCTACTCCTCAGCCCACCACCTCTACAACTAGAGTAATATATATATAAATCCATAATCTCATTACATTTGCGCATATTTTAACACATTTCAGGAACCGAAATCTGAACTTTGGATAAAGCTAGGTTCAAAATGTTCGTTTCATTTTGTAGTCATATTAGTATCTAAGGCTTTCACAGAAGGGATTTTGGATATCTCTCTTTATCACTCCATAAATCAGAAAATATTGTCAATAGCCCTAAAATATCAATTTTTGCCATGTTTCTAGGTATAACATCTTATATAATTCAGGCTATGAATGATATATGAACAAACCCTTCTGTAAAAGCCTTCATAATATTGATAGGAATATAACTGGAAGGTTTGGTGTATGTAAGTGCAACTGAAGTGGACATTTCGGACTCAGAGTAGGAGAAAAAACTCATTTTGAGAAAACGAACTTTAAAGATTGCAGTGAGGCGCTAGCTAAACCCTCCTGTTCTTTGGATGACAGCTTGCGCCTCGACGCACTCCGTGAAGGTATTTCATGTTCGGGGTCATTTGTGTTTTGTATAACCTTGCTTCGTGCAAGTGACAATTGTTGTTGTCTTCTCTGTGAACATTTTTTTCGCCGTTCTTTTGCCATGTTGAGATTTACATTTCTAGCGGAAAGCTAACCAGGAAGTGTTTTAGCACACCACGTGATGCATCTGAACAAATCACGTTGTCAGAAATTGACACCAGCCAATGAGATTTTGTTTCTTGGTGTAAGACCCCTTTGTGCTTTCACGATTGGTTGCTGATACAAAGGAAATGACCATATTTGGATCCGATGAGATCATTGTGCAGGAGAGACACAGCTTTCCAACGATGACATTGTGCAAACAGCGATCGCGGTACTTTTTGTTACGTTAGAAATGCTAACTTTTGGTGAATTTAGGAGAAATATACAGATGCAAATAGACAAACTATAGTACAAACTTAAATATGTATTTTGTACGTTTTCCTTCCAAAAGCCTGAAAGAAAACATGTTATGGAATCAAAATAGCACAACATCTCAAAATTGACCAGTGCATGAAAAACGATGTTTTTACCTGCCGTGTCTCGCCTTTAACAAACAATTGATGCGGCTCGTATCGCTGACAGCCGGGCCCGGCCCGGCACCGCCTCTTTTTTTTAATTTTAAATGGCTCCATCCCCACTTTTGGCAGCACCCCCTGAGCAAAATGACTTCCCGCGGCTATGCTCCTTCCTATCCCATAGACTCTGAAAAACCTTTACAGTACAAGGGCTTAGTCTCTCTCATTGTTGATACAGTAAATAAAAATTACCTGCCTGACGGTTTCAAACGGTTGATGTTTTTAAAACTAATATATGTGAAGAAATACGTTAACCTAGCTTTTGAATACAGATTCCAGTTAGCTCTAGCTCAGACTAATTGTTCGGCTAACTTCACAAGTCCAACATGTACAATGCAACCACCATCTTTGTTGGTTGAAGCTTTGGTAACAGTTGTGCCCTGGTTTGGCTCTAGAACAGTGGACTCCATTGAGGTTAAAATACATGACTGTACGCAGCCAATACCCTTAGGCAAGCCCCCTACACGTGACTGTTCAGTATATGTTCCTCCAATTGTGGTGCATGAATGGAAGAATGTGTCCATCTGTTTCCAGAATGAAGTAGGATCTCACACCTCTCCAGATGTGGGACACAGCGACTGTAATACCATAGTGAGGGTAAAATTAGCCAGAATTCCCCTCCCACAGAGAGTTTACTTAGTTTGTGGGGACCGGGCGTATGGCTGTGTGCCCTATGACGTTTTTTATGGCACCTGTTATCTAGCCTACCTAATCCCTTTAATCCGTAAAGTAGAGGCTAATGAGATTGCAGCGATACTTCCCTCTCTACACAGGAACAGCAGGTCCATTACACAAGGACAACAGATAGCTAGCCTATTGTTGCCTTGGTACGGTATTTATGTTACTCAGCAGGAAATTGTGACACTGTCCAAAGTAGTGGAACACCATCTAAATGTATCTAACACAGCGATGTTAGCTGAACACAAAGAATTGCAGGAAGTTAGGACAGTAGCACTACAGAATCGTATGGCACTGGATCTTCTCCTCGCTGCTCAGGGGGGCACATGCAAGGTGATTGGATCTGAGTGTTGTTCTTTCATCTCTGATGCTACACCTGAAGTTATGGATATGGCTCATGATACTGCTAGGGGAATAAAATAATTGCATGAAACTCATGGGTTTACATTTGGGGAATTAAGTGGAACTTTTGGATCTTGGGGAGCGGGGCTGGTTAAATTTGTTGTTACTGTTTCAGTGTTTATCTTGGTTGTGCTAATCCTAGTGATCTGTTTGATCACTGTAGTTAAATTAGCCATACGAAGGGTGCCAAGACCGCCCTCCAGGCCCCACAGAGGCTAGTGGGGTATTCAACTGTAGATGACACAATGTTGATGTATGACGCTGAGCTTCCAGATCCATGGGTCTCCATCGCGGTTTCTGCACCATGGGTACCCCCGTTCAACGATTGACAAATTAATTACAGTTGACACTCAGAATAAAGAACAGATGTTTTAATTTTTCCTTTTCAGGTTGTTATACAATAAAATGTCTGATTCTTCCTTTTCAGATTTTGAACAAATGTATTTGAATGAAATATATGTACTACTAAGTGCCTTACTCTTGAATAAAGCGTAATGAAGTAAACGTAAAGTAATGTTAAAGATTGACGACACTGTAACTTTACAGATTACAGATTGATCGATTCATCACTGTGAATTTATACCTTAACTGGGAATTTTAGCTGGATCTCTCATGATTCTGATTTTATACCTCAATTGGATTTCTTATAATCCTAAATTCTAATTGTGTTTTAATAAGTAATTGCCTTGAAGTAAATCTTTGAGATGTAAACTGATTTTGAATTTGTGTTTGATGAATGAGATTAACTGAGGGATACATGATAAAAGATCTTATTTTTGAAACATATATTTTGCTATTATATTTTTGTATTTCATGTGTGTTTATTATTGTGCTTTTGACAAATGATGCCAAACACTGAAGAGAGATGATTTTTCTATTATGATTGACTGTGTTCAATCATGGTGATTGAAAATGTTTTCAATCTTGTTTTACTTTTGATGTAATTGATGTATGTGAGCCCACACAACTCTGAAGACGCTTATTGATTTAAGTATTTACTGAAATATTCTTAGACTAATGTTAATTGGTTATCATAAATTGATAAAGAGTGAAACTGTCAGAGAATATTTTAATCCGATCTGTGTGTTTAGAGGTTCTCAGTCTTTCTGAGAAACTGTTAATCACAAAGATATGCTTTTCGTTAAATCGCATATACTCTAGCATGTAATGTGAGAAGGACACAGGTCAAGAGGTCATCTGACTTCCTGTGGGGGTGAGGGGTTTGGGCACATGAGGAGTTGCAATACAAAGGTGCCTTTGTTCCGATGTCTGGTAATGGTTAGGGGAAAGGCGGGAATATAGGTCCCTCCTCTTTTCATGTAAAGATCTGTGTTTCTGTCCTCCTTTGTCTTCAGAGTTGATTTGGTTGCTCGCATGAAAGTGCATTTACCTTGTGAACTCTCCGGCTGTATTCTACTCTTAATAAACTTCAGTGTTTGACTAAAGACGATCCAGCTTCCATCATTTCCTCTGCATTGCTGCACAGAAGTTTTCATCACACAGGGGGAGCATCCCCCCCGGACCCCCCTAGAGGAGGTGAAAAAAAGAGCACTTTACCCCTGCCCTGCCTATATGCTGATTATGCTGATTATATATATATATTTAGGGCTGTCAGTCGATTAAAATATGTAATCGCGATTAATCGCATGATTGTCCATAGTTAATCGCGATTAATCGCAAATTAATCGCACATTTTTTATCTGTTCGAAATGTACCTTAGAGGGATATTTTTCAAGTTTTTAATACTCTTATCAACATATGAGTGGACAAATATGCTTTATGCTAATGTTTATTATCATTTGATCAATGACAAATATTCTCATGAATATTAAACACAACATTACAAATATTCGCCTCAATTCAACCTGGAACCTCTCTCATACAATAATACAACACAAAGTGTGTGTGTGTGTGTGTGTGTGTGTGTGTGTGTGTGTGGTGTGTGTGTGTGTGTGTGTGTGTGTGTGTGTGTGTGTGTGTGTGTGTGTGTGTGTGTGTGTGTGTGTGTGTGTGTTGGAGCTATGTGCAACTCAAGGCATATGCTCGATAGCTGCAATCATGTTGCGCGCACTATCCGTGCTGAGTGTGCTGACTTTTCGTACAATGTCCCACTGTCTGGCTTCCTGCATAAAGTCAAGTGCTCGGCACAGTTGTGACGAAATGTCGCTCCTCTGTTTTCATTTAAACAGCTCCTTATATCCGTTAGCGCAGCTAGCTAGCACCAGATGCTAACAACAACAATGCACGTAAGGTCTCTCTCTCGCTCGCTCGGGCCACACATACACACACCCTCCCGGTCCTCCCAATAGCCAGTCGGTGCCTGCCGGTGAGCGTGGAAACTTGTGGTCTGCCACAAGCGGGCGGCAGGAGCGGGGCTGTCAGCATCAGCTTGTAGATGGTATTTTAAACTCGATGCGCTCTGAAACTACGGGGCGGCCGAGGAAAAAAAATACACATGCGTTAATCGCGTTAAAATAATTAATGGCGTACATTTTTGTTTGCGTTAAGGCGTTATTAACGCGTTAACTTGACAGTCCTAATATATATATATAGCTGATTATCGAGCCTTCATTGTAACAGTCGTGGGTGTACTGTGTATGTTTGTGTGGGGAGTGTTGCAGTAGAAAATTCCACTGTAGCGCCGCGGCCGCCGCCACTGTGGGCTGAGCCCCGAATGTTTTCAGGTCCAGGCAACGCCCCTGCTGAAGAGGTTAAAAATGGATTCCAGGATACTCTGCAACTTCTACAGGTGCACCATATATGAGAGTATCCTGACTGGCTGCATCACGGCCTGGTATGGCAGCTGCACCGCCCTCAATCGTAAGGCTTTACAGAGGGTGGTGAAAACTGCACAGAACATCACCAGGACAGAGCTGCCATCCATGGAGGACCTTTACTCCCAGCGGCTCAGGAAGAAATCCCTCAGGATTATAAAAGACCCCCCATCACCCCAGCCACAAACTGTTCAGTCTGCCGCTGTCTGGCAGGCGTTACCGCAGCATCCGGACTAATACCACCAGACACAGAGACAGCTTCATCCCACAGGCAATACAATGTATCTATTATCTAATATATCATTCCAATAACTTGTATATAGACTCGTATTGCACTATTCCACTTTTTTATCCTCACTTTTTTTTAAACTATTTTTCTTTTTGTATTACTTTTAATTAGGGCCGGGACTCGATTAAAAAAATGAATCTAATTAATTAGAGGCTTTGTAATTAATTAATCGAAATTAATCGCATTTTTAATCACATATAAATATTTGACCTAAGAACAGTGAGAAGCAATTTTTTTCACATGGATTTTAGTATACCATTAGGCGCATTCACACCGCAGTACTTTTCCCACAAAGGTTCATGAGAACTTAGTTCATGAGAACTCTTTGAACCTGGGGATTAGGCAAATTAAGCCGCTGACGTCACTTCTTCTTCTTCTGCTTTGGGTTTACTGGCAGGCCGCAAACCACTTCACGGCGTATACTACCGCCCAAAGTCCCCGGCCGGAAGTCCCCGGAGTTGGGGACTGGCTTCAGTAGAAGCTGCTAGGAGTCCCAGCAGCCTTCCGAGTAAATCGCCAGAACGCCGACACCTCCTCATCTCCACCGCTCCCATGTTTTATTTTGTGTTGCCATAAGTTAGTCTCTCTGCGTTTCTGCGCTGGGCTAATGCTAATAATGCTAATGCGAGGATAATAAAATGGCGGCTTCACAACACTTTTTGGGAGTTTTACGGGGCGTCGTTTGCAATCCGCCCAGCCAATCAGAAATATAGCTCTTTTCTCACAAGAGAGCCGTACGAAAGTCCCTGCTCTCTAGCAGCTCTCTGCTCTCTAGCAGGGACTTTCGTGGGGGTAAAAAGGTTCTCATGAACTAATTTTAGTACCGGCTCTTTTTGGTGTGAACCCGATAAAAGAGGCTAACGTCCACGCTAGCTTCCACGCTAGCTGCTATATGTTTTGCATTGAGGTGATACTTGAGGCTTGATGTGCTGCGGTGATATGCGAATTCCTTTTTGCATAATTTTGCACACAACCGTGCTCTTATCGACGCTTCCATCCGTCCGTTTTTTAAAACAACATTTCCCACTGTTGTTCACTGTGGTTTGTTGTTGTCTGAAGTCATGAACGTTAGTTGGTGCTCCAGTATAATCGGTACGCCTGAAACTCATCCAGTGAGAAACGTTCCGCGGTGCAAAAATAAGTGCGATTAAAATGCGTTAATTTTTTTAACGCGTTAATTTTTGTGTAATTAATTAATCTTAATTAACGCGTTAAAGTCCCGGCCCTACTTTTAATATAGTATATTTTAATATTGTTTTAATATTGTCTGCTTATCTGTATTATTGTGTTGCATTTTTGGAGAAGCCTGTGACCTAAGATTTTCAACGACATAATTACTCTGTAGCTATGTCAGTTTGACAATAAAGAACCTTGAACCTTGATATATGAAAACTCAGTTTTTGCCATAAATATGACGATGGATTATCAGTAATCATTTCAAAGTGACACAGACACATTGTATTAACCTATGGATTAACCTTCAGCAGCATTTTTATTGTTTTAATGCCATTGAACACAACTTTTGATCAGAACAACAGCAACGGTAAGACAATGTCCCGTTTTTGCTCCGTAAAGCTCTCTGTTGTGATGTTTGCGTTTGCTTCCCCTGTCGCGAGCTCTGATCGCTCGGTGATTGTTACAGCCGCTGTTACCTTGTGCCCTTAACTCTGTTTGTGTGTGGGTATGTAAATGAGCTGTGCAGTTCCTCTCCTGTCATTGGCCGTCCCGACCTTGCAACATCCGCGGTGATTGGACGGACATCACCCAATCCCCGCCCGCTTCTGCCACGTCATCCGGGGGAGGAGTATAAAGGCCGGGCACGGACACCATTCGGGAGGGTCTGTATTGTGTGACAGACGCCTCAAGCCTCTCATTGTGACAAGGCCATTTTCTGTGATTCCTTAGACTGCCTAGCAGTGTGTTCAGTAGGGTTCTGTACGAGCACACTGATTAGCAGTGTGTCGTAGTATTCTGTGTCTAGTATAGGGTTTGTGTGTGTGTATTGCGTAGATCCAGGTTGCTTAGCTCCTGTAGAACCGCATTTAGGATATTGACATTGTGAAACAGCTTAGACCCAGGTTAGCTTAGCGCCTGTAGATCAGCATTGGTGAAAGTATTGCTTAGACCCCGGTGATTAGCACCGGTTGATCAGCAACAGCTGTGTTCCCACACAGCCTCATTCTGGTTAGTGTTTTGTTCCACTTTAGAAGTGAGGTACGTTATTTCTTTTGTAGCATACTGTGCAACTCTCTTTTGGAGTCCTTTGTTGTTAAACCGTAACAGTTTGGTCCGTTGTTGGTCCAGGCTGTTCGTGTGTATATTATTGTGTTCAAAGTTTTGGTTACAAATAAACCACCGGTAACAATTACCAATTCCAAACTGGTCGTGTCGTGTCCCTTTGTACCCCTAGCCAAGAGGGAACGTAACAGTGATGATACCTATACCCCTAGAATCTGTGGAATCTCAGATTGCTAATCGATATCTTGTTTGTGCAGATCCCAATATGTAATAAGGGTATTTATACCTAGAGTTATGTGCTAAGTGTGTTAGCATTTTTTCGCTCAGGGCTCATTTAGACGCTTCTTGTGAGACTTGTGTTTTTTTCTCGGTAAAAACTGTTCGTATCGTCAGTTAGTTGAGTTTCTTCCCGTTAAGTGGGTATGACACAATCATAGGTTTTTAAATGTTAAGAAGCCCTGTGACCAGTGGTGGTTCTACAGGGTGGCACGGGGTGGCAGCTGCCACCTCAGAAAAATGCCTTGCCATCCCAGCTGCCACCCCAGTTGGCAGCTTTGTTTTGAAAAAAAAGTTGTGGCTGATCGGACATTTATGAGAGAAAATCTCTAATGTCCGAGTGCAAGTGAATGCAGCACAAGACGCGAGCCTTGTAACCCCTCCCCTGGCCCTGGAACGAGCGTGGAAATATGATTGGAGGCGATTTCATTTGAACGGGGGACAGCGCAAAACGAGAAGCATTTCGGATCCAAGTAGACGGAAGGAATGAGGTATTTGCGGTCAGTGGCGGCGCCAGGGTATGGCTGGGGTAGGCTACAGCCATACCAAGAAATGGCTTAGCCCCACCATGAACAATGATGTTAAGGTAAGCAAAATAAAGTCCGCCAACTCGCGCAGAGTAAATTGCACAGACAGCAGTTAGTAAGATTGATTTCAGTAGCCACTTGTCTGGAAATACCGAAGACTAGAAATGGTTTTGAAAACTTTTGTCACGTAGTGATCGTCTTCTCAATAGAACATCTTGGATAATGTCTTCTGGCCAATCAGAACCACGATAACGGCATGGTGTTGTTGCAGGAAGTCCCGATACATCGATACAACATTACGTGTTGATAGAAATCAACACGTAATGAAATAAGACCCCACGGTTTGATGATTGATAGGTGTGTGGGCTGTCTTTCATTTTGACACACAGAACAATGGGGGCTATCCACAATGTAAAGTAATTCACAGCCTCTTCCCTCTTCTCTCTGTGAGGAGCAGCAGGTTCAGCTTTCAGAACAAAGTAACAACAAATTAAATACCATTCATTTTTTTTAAATATGTCGTGGAGTAATAGATTTATTTATTTTTCTTCTCAAGAGAGTACCAGAATGTGTATTTTATGTTAGTATTTCAAAAGATCTCCTGGGGGAAAATCCCCCCGGACCCCCCTGCAGGGGTTGGGTTTTCAGCATGTCAACTCTTTCACCTGTGGGGAAATTGTAGGATTGGCTCCAGGTCGCCCTTTTTATTTACTACGAGACAAATGTGCCTTTTTATTTCATACAGTTCAATTTGGATTGAGACAGGGAAATAATCTAAACCTCACGCGTGGTGTTTCACTGTCAAGGGGAGCGTGTATGTAATTACATTGCAAATGCTGACTTGAGCAACACCACTGTATGGGTTAGCCCTACCATAGATTACCCAACACAAATACTCTGGAGCCGCCACTGTTTGCGGTCTACAATGACAGAGAAGAGCCTGTCAAGTTTGGCTGTACTCAGCATTGAATCAAAACGCACCATAGCTTTAGATCTTAATCAGTTTGTGAGGCGTTTTGCTGAACAAGATGGTAATCACCACATTCAGCTGTTATAGGCATGCCAACTTGATGCGCTGCTCACGGATGAGTCGATGAGAATAATAAACTGTTAAAATGATGACCTTACGTGTGTAAATATATGTTTCTTCTTTGTGGGGTTCTGCCCCCAAAAAACTGTTTTAAGTCCTGAGAAAGTCAAATAAGACGGTGTGTAAAACTTCACGGCGCAGCCAAAAGAAAGTAACCACTTTGATTTAACTAGGCCAGTAGGTAAGGACTTTCCACTGGATAATAACTGCAGAGATGTATATGTTTTAGCTGAATACACGTTTTTTAACCCTAACTGATGCAGTTAGTCACTTCTTTAATGTTTGTTCTTTCTGATGTAAAGTCAAGGTTGTAAGTGTTTGCAATTAAGTTGTGGGGCGCTGAACTGTTCTTTTGATTATTTTGATATATGATAGTAATTACTTGTCTTTCAAATTTGAAGGAGGGTGAGCAAGCATCTTGAGGAACATTCATCATTAACTCCTCCAAAAAATATAGTTTATTTAATAATAAATGAATATGTGAATCATAACAGTGATTGACAGCTGATAGGAATAATGACTGTTAATATTATCATATTCATACAGACAAACATCGATGAGACAGTTAATTAATGTACTTATTGCAGCAGTCTGCATTGATTTGGTTCCCCTGGTATTGTTCAGTTAAAATGCATTAAATGATGTGTGCCACCTTATATTTATATGTAAGGCTTTACTGATGTGCCACAATAATGTCACCAAATGTTATTGAGTTAAAATATCAATATTGTGGTTTTACAAGTTAACATTGATTGATATGACTGCGATTAAATCAGCATACACTTCTGCCAGGGGATGCCACCCCTGAAATTCTCCTGCCACCCTCTTGCCACCCCATGAATATTTTTCTACATCCGCCCCTGCCTGAGACACAGTTTCGTGTCTCAGTTTCGTGTCCGGAGGCCCCCGCGGGCCTGTGTGGCGCTACCTAAACCCTCCTGTTCTTTGGATGACAGCTATTCATCGACGCACTCCGTGAAGGTATTTCATGGTCAGGGTCATTTGTTTTTGGTCTAACCTTGCTTCTTGCAAGTGACAATTGTTGTCATCTTCAGTGAGAACGTTTTTTTTCGCTGTTCTTTTGCCATTTGGAGATTTTAATTTCCAGCGGAAAGCTAAACCAGGAAGTGTTTTAGCACACCACGTGACGTATCTGAACGAATCACGTTGTCAGAAATTGACACCAGTAAATGAGATTTCTTTTTTTTGGTTTAAGACCCCTTTCACGATTGGTTTCTGATACAAAGGGAATGACCATATTTGGTTCCGATGAGATTGTGCAGGAGAGGAGCTTTCCAACGATACCAGTGATGACATGGTGCAAACAGCGGTCGCGGTACTTTATGTTACGTTGGAATGCTAACTTGTGGTGAATTTAGACACAAATAGACAAACTATAGTAAAATAATCATCTAAATGTGTATTTTGTGCGTTTTCCTCCCAAAAGTCTGAAAGAAAACATGTTATGGAATCAAAATAGTACAACATCTCAAAATTGACTAGTGCATGAAAATCGTTTTTTGTCTGCCGTGTAACAATTCTGTACAACGATAAACTGATGTTTTTTAGTTGATGAGTACTGCAGATATCACTGTAAAATCATTTGACAGTGAGGGGAATACTTCCAGTTTTACTATGAAAACTTCGAGACCGGAAATACTATTTTCACCCCGTGAGGGTTGACACTAACTTGACATGGACGCTGGTCAATAGAAATTAATAGGGGGAAAGACGTAGTATATTCACGTTCTCCTGGCGAGACCTCAAATAATCCTCGTAATATCTATCAAATTATGGATCCTACACATCCACTGGAAGTAGATTCTAAAAGTACAATATACACTTCTCGCTAGAAATCGAATCAAACAGCATTTTAATACAATAAAATATTTTAATTTTAATACAGACATTACTCACACAGATGACTGTGTGAGTAATGTCTGTACAAAGTGCTCGGTTCACTAGCAGGGACCACGTAACAACAGTGTGATGTTTGTAGGTTTATTGTAAGAAGTAAAAACGAATTTATATGGAGGGGGTGATGAGATGTTCTGGTCTGGGAGGACGTGCTGGTCCGTGCAGAGAGAGATTGAGAGTGGTTCCGTAGGGGGGGTTCTGGGGCAGATGACAGTGGCTGAGCATGGGCAGAGTCCGCGTCAAGGGCGTAGGCCGCGGCGGGGAACGGCCTGGAGGGCGGCGGGACTCTTCTGGAGGACGGCCTGGAGGGCAGGTGGGACCCATCTGAAGGACGGCCTGGAGGGCGGTGGGACCCACCTGGAGTGCGGCGGGACCCCTTTGGAGGACAGCAGCGGGACCCTTCTGGATGCAATCCTGGAGGACAGTGGGAGCGCTGGGAGCAGGAGTCGACCGGGGGACGGGAGCAGGATAGGCAGGCCCCCTGATATGACGGGAGCAAGAGTCGGCGGGACCCCCGATGGAATAGGAGAAGGAGTCGGCGGGGTTTCCGAAGGAACAGGAGCTGGAGCCTACGGTCTCCAAGAATGCACAAAAGATTGTAGGATAAATCATAAAGATCATCCTCAAAAGGTCTGCTGAGTCCATCTTGGTGAGTTCGTACTGTCACGGGGAGGGTAAGGATGCAGGACCCAAACGCAGTTCAAAAACAGGGGATTCGGAAATAGGAATTTAAACAAAAAGCGAGCTTTATTATATCAAAACTGGTACAAAACAAACAGCAGGCGAGGTTGAACAAAAGTAAAACTAGCAAACAAAAATATAAAACAAACCAGGAACACTTAGAAGACACAGGAGGGCAGACGAGGGACATCCAAAACATGAGATCAGGAACCAAATCAAGGTAAAAACGATGACAAACTCACAGAGAACACTAGGGAACGCAAGACTAAATACACACAAGGGTAATCACAAGACAAGAAACAGCTGGGGAGGGGAGGTGAAACACAGGGGCAGCAGGTAAATCACTTTACAACCTTTACCAATAACGCTTGTGTGACACCAGAGAGACAATGCACAGGGCAAAGTTATCACTTTACTCTCTTCATCCAAACTGGACCTCATATAAGTGGGAAATTGGACATGACTACTTCAACCCTGATGTGTTTTACCTCACACACCTTCTTGCTGGGATTTCGGCCCACCACTGAATTCTTAATTAAATCAAAGGCAACGCCACTGTGATCAAGGGGCCAGTTTCACAGTTGCTTTTGGCTCATACTCACAGCGCTTTGAACCGAAACCACTGAAGGACATCAGGAGCTAGACTAAATACACACACTGAGTCCCCATGGGCTAGCTGGCAAGCTTTTTTGTTTTTCAAATATTTTCTCTCTGCATGAGCCAGGGGCACGGGAATCCTATGCGAGAGCATTTATTGATCCAGTGCACGGTCCCCGAGAGCCCCTGCCTCGCTTCACATTAAGCACACATGAACTAACAAAGGCGCTGCAGGTTTTCATTATGTGAAATGTAGATGTGATTGAGAAATCCTGCCACTACGGGCCAGATTGTGGAGCTGAAGAAAGGGCCTGAAAACCACACTTTGAAAGCATTTCTGAAGAACTCACAAAATGTAAAGCAAAAATGAAATTGCTGACAGACCCTCACAGATTGGAGATAACACTAGGCGTTTGTATAAACACTGACTTGTCATCACCTTTACACCCTGGTGACAACGTGTTTTATATTAAAGTACTTAGCCCGAATGTCTCCTTTTATTTTTAAAATCATTTTGCAGCCTTACTTAGGTTTACAAAACGCATTGACCTCAGGTTATTGGCACCACACAGACCCCAAAATACCTCTGTCCAAACCAAAATGCCTCTGGGACATCGTGTTTTGTGAAGCAAAAGATTAAGCCAGAAAGTGCATCATTCTAGTAAAAAAGACAACCTGATCTCACCAGAATGCGTGACTCCACCACGACTCCTTAACACCGCATTGCGTGGTGGAGTCACGCATTCTGCTCCATTTACGTGTCGGCACCACGCAAAAAACCCCAATGTAAAGTGAATGAGGCTCTTTTGTCGTGGTGCACACACGCATTTCTACAACGTCCCGCAGTGAGCTTTTATTCTATAAAACATTTTTAAAATCTACTTTATAGCTTGGGAGGCTTCTTTTATTTTATTTGTATTCCTAATAATTTTTATTTTTCGTCAGAATGTAAAAATTACTTTAGTTACGAATTTTTGTTCTCAAAAACAGTGCATTGTGTGTAATACAACTGTGATTTTTATTAAATTAGTTAGTTTTTAAGGAAGGCCAGAGCTTCAGCTGTGTTAAATAGATTGTTCCCTTTAGTTAACGTTATTTAAAAGATAATGATCATGTCCCCTTTATTGTATTACGAGCGTCCATTCCCATTGGATAACGGAGAATTTTACACCCGGAAGTAAGTATTCTCCTTAATGTCGATTGATTTTACAGTGATATCTGAACTACTCATCAACTCAAAAACACCCAGATTATCCTTGTTAATTACACAACATTGATTGGTTTAAATTGTGTACAATGCTTTTGTATTTTTGCCCTTCGATTCGGAGAAACGAATATTTGTTCGGAGTTTTTGGATGGCGAAAGACACTACACTACCCAGAATCCTCAGCTATCGTTTGGGACTACACCATGTGCTTAGCTTGACAAACCCCGTGATCAGTCCTCAAGCTCTGTGATTGGTTGATCTCCAACTGCATTCCATGTGAAAAAACACGTTTCGTAAAAGATAAAATCATACTTTATTCAGCAGTGCTTGCTCTACTCTTTGAAAGTCATCACATGAATGCATTGTAATAAATGGTTTGGCTGCATTAAATATTACACATCTATCGTAGTTCTTTATTTATCTACAGAGATCGGGCATCAGAATAGACCGGAAACTATTCTTTTACCTTTCTGTTTTAATTTCACAATAAAGTTAGTAGTAATAATCTGTTTTGATATGATTGTTTTTTATTAACTACTAGACCGCTGGGTCATGTTAAGACCATATGTTCTGTGTTACTGTGGGTTTTTTCCATCGCTTTTGTGTTACAAATATCAAAACAATAACAAAATATATCCGTCGTAAACTAAACCAGAAACAGCAGTATATTTGATTTTGTTAACACTGTAAACTTGACAGCTTTTTAACCCAAACCACCTACTGGTTAAAGCACGCTATTACACGTTTGGAGTAATTGCAATGCTGGTAGATTATGTTGCTTTTTAATACTGTTTAAAATGCCTTTTTCTTAATGTCTTTCATTTTTGTAAAGCACTTTTGAATGTGTTATATTTGATGAAAACATTTAAATATTAAGAGTACATACAAAATAGTGGGAAAGTAGAAGATCAATGATATAAATATAGAATAGAAAATATCAAGAAGATACTGTAAGTGATATCTACAATAAAACAGTTTAGTGCCTGATAGGAGGATGTGCAAAACAGACAAACTAATAAGGCTTTATTTAAACATTAAATAATACTTTAGGCTAAGGTCTTCTTTTAAATAAGAAAAAAGCTTTGGGGGTATCTATCTACAGATACATATTAAGCCTGACAAAGTACTTAACGTCTAATATATTGCATGGTTTGTTTTGGAACTTGACAATCAACTTTCCTGCAATGTTAACTATGTTGAAGCACTTATTTTAACCGATATTATACATATTTATTATATTCTTATAAGATGTATGTAGATAGAATAATACATGTGCAGAATATGACAGTTTATGGAGGTACACACATATTGATAGATGTCTTGTAATGCACTGTTGAGGAACCTGCTGTGACCCAAGTTTTGCATTCATTGCATAACTACACCGTAGTTGTGTATATGATATGTCAATAAACCTTTGAAAATCTTGAAATCTTGAAAGGGATGTGCAAAATATCAATTATATACAGTCTTTAATTAACGATTAGAGAATAACGAGTAATGAATATGCTTTATACGGATCTGCAGATAAATGTTTAGTCTTCTCAAGCACCAACTATCAAATATCTCTCCTGATTGTTGGCACTTGACAATCACCTTCACTGAATTTTCATTCCATTTCAAGGTACTTTTTGACGCTCCGTGTAAACTTTGCGCACTGCCACTCCAATATGGAAGCAAACAAGAGACAGAAGTATTTGAATTTGATCAGACACCGAATTTATAGCATTGAAAATAATTACTTTGAAAATCATGTATCTGAATTTTTTTTGCCCCGAATTTACCTATGTGAAATAAAAATGTAAAAATTCAAGTGAAAAAAATTCGAATGCTCAAATTCAGATCCCAAAAATTGAAGTGAAAAAAATTCGACGTCAAATATTTCGGTGTTTAAAATTCGATGTCAAAAAATTGGGTGTATACAATTCGACGTAAAAAATTGCGATGCAGCATCATCCGGGCTACTCAGACAGTATAAGCAATCGAGTCCGAATGCAATCAAACCGACTTCTGGCCTATCAGATATATATATATATACAGTCTATGGAGCCAAGCGGCAAACCCCGGGACAGTGCGGTGAAGCCCAATGCTGCAAACTGTAGGCGATGGATGCAGATGGGAGCAATTCCCGTAGATCCTATGTTAAAATGTCCAACTTAATAGCAGAAAATGAACATGTTTCTAGCCTGGATCCACAAAAACATATTCTGTATATAGTTAGATTCCCCCTTCATGACAACGGGACTGCTGCTCCTAGCTCCTCTCTGCTAGCTCCGTTAGCTCCATTGGCTCCGTGATGCTACAGCGGCTCAGCTCATGAGGAGATTGAGAACACTACTTGAACTCGGAACGTGTTTGTAGTGTTGGTTCCTGGTGGACTATTCGTCATGCAAATATAGGATTTATCTGCGGTTAAAACAGACCGTCCATGAATGCAGTTTCTTCGGTAAGTGAAGCCTGCGTACTTTATGTTATGTTACTGGTGTGGTGATTGACATTATTCACCCACGGATCTATGGGTTGGGGTATTGTTCCGCACGGACATTTGAGTGAGCCGGACTTCCTGTTTCCGCCGGTCTTCGCTTCCCGGGCATGAAGTTGTTTACATGGGTGTTCAGATGTTAAATAAAAGTAGAGCTTGTAACTTTGATACCCCGCCTCCGACTCCCGTCTCTCGGCACTACATTGGTGACCCCGACATAAGTCTTGTTGAAGGATCCGAGACTGAACCGAGCATGGCAAGTAACGCCATTTTTTTCAAACTGCCGGAGTTTTGGGAGACATCTGCAGCTGCATGGTTCGCTCAGGCGGAGGCTCAGTTCGCCCTCCGCGGAGTGACTGACGACGCAGCACGCTATTTTCACGTCGTTTCGGCGCTGGGGAGCTCCACTGCGACCCGGACGGTGGGCTTTATTACATCTCCTCCTGCCCAGGATAAATATGCAGCGTTCAAGGCTTTCCTGCTAAAGACTTTCGAGCTGTCACGGTCGGAACAGGCCCGACGCCTGCTCGCTATTCATAGCCTGGGGGACAACAAGCCTTCTGACCACATGGAGATGATGCTCAGCCTGCTGGGTACGGAAGAACCTAATTTGTTGTTCATAGAACTGTTTCTTCGGCACATGCCGCCGCATGTACAGACAGCGCTCGCTAACACGGCTATTACTGAGCCCCGCGCTTTGGCCGAAGAAGCTGACCGGTTCTTCCTGGCAACCCAGCGTTTTGCCCCGGAGGTGCTGGCCCCGACACGCAGCGGCACCTTCCCTGGTACAGGCATGCCACCTAGCAGAAGCTCCGGGGCCGACGTCAGCAACTCCAGCCCTGGCCTGTGCTATTATCATGCACGCTATGGGGCGAAAGCGAAGATGTGCCGTCCTCCCTGCACCTACAAGGTAACGGGAAACGCCAAGGCCTGCGCTCGGTAGTGGCCGCGAGCGTGGGCACATCCAACCGGCTCCTGTTCATCAGGGACACTCTCTCTGGTCGCAGACTCCTTTGTGACACAGGAGCCCAGCGAAGCGTCCTGCCGGCTACCGTGGAGGACGCTGCCGGTGGAGGCCACGGCCCACCTTTAACGTCCGCTAACGACACCCCTATTCGCACCTATGGCACAAAGACAGTGGACCTGTGCTTCGAGGGTCAGCGGTTTAAGTGGGATTTCGTCACGGCTGACATCTCCTTCGCTCTCCTCGGCGCAGACTTCCTGTGCGCTCACGGACTGCTGGTGGACGTCAAGAACAGCCGCCTGGTGGACGCACTGACGTTTGCTTCGTTCACGTGTACCCGCGGCGAGGCGTCATTCAGCGGGCTCTCCAGCTCACTCTCACAGGGCGACAAGTTCCAGCACCTTCTCAGTGAGTTTCCCGACTTGACGCAGCCCACCTTTTCCGCTGCCACTACCAAACATGGGGTAGAGCACCACATTGACACTGAAGGCCCCCCCTGTCTACGCTAGGGCCCGGCCAGCTCAACCCTGACATGCTGGCAGTCGCCAAGTCAGAGTTCGTTAACATGGAGCGTCTGGGCATCATCCGCCGCTCAGACAGCCCTTGGGCTTCGCCACTTCACATGGTCCCTAAATCAGCCGGTGGCTGGCGACCGTGTGGTGACTACCCGCCGCCTTAACGACGCCACTACGCCAGACCGCTACCCGGTCCCTCACATCCAGGACTTCTCTGCACACCTGGCGGGCAAGCTGGTTTTCTCCAAGGTGGATCTGGTGCGGGGCTACCACCAGGTTCCGGTGCACCCCTCGGACGTCCCCAAAATTGCAGTAATTACGCCGTTTGGGCTTTTCGAGTTCCTGCGTATGCCGTTTGGACTTAAGAACGCAGCTCAGTCCTTTCAGCGGCTGATGGATTCAGCGCTCAGAGACATGCCATTCATCTTCGTCTATTTAGACGACATCCTGGTCGCCAGCTCCTCCTCCGAAGAGCACCAGGCACATCTCCGGGTCCTTTTCGCGAGGCTCAACCAACACGGCCTGATTATCAACCCGGCGAAGTGTCAGTTCGGGTTGTCCTCCATCCATTTCCTCGGGCACCTCATCAGCAAGGACGGGGCCGCCCCCCTCCCGTCGAAAGTGGAGGCCGTGTCTGCCTTTCCACGACCGCCTACAGCTCTGGCGCTCCGAGAGTTCCTCGGGATGGTGACGTTTTATCACCGGTTCATCCGCCGGGCGGCCCACACCATGCGCCCGCTGTACGAGGCCCTCAGGGACAAATCCCCCGGCCAGGCCATAGACTGGACGGCTGAAAGGGAGGTCGCTTTCAACGCCACCAAAGCCGCCCTGAGCGAAGCCGCCATGTTGGCTCACCCGTCACACAGGGACCCCATCGCTATCACCACCGACGCGTCTGACTACGCAGTGGGCGCGGTGCATGAACAATGGGTCGACGGCGCCTGGCAACCGCTCGCCTTTTTCAGTCGCCAGTTGACTCCCAGGGAGCGCAAGTACAGCGCTTTCGACAGAGAACTCCTTGGTCTCTATTTGGCGGTTCGCCACTTCCGTTTCCTGCTGGAAGGCCGGGAGTTTGCGGCGTTCATGGATCACAAGCCACTGACCTTCTGCATGTCCAAGGTGGCTGAGCCGTGGTCCGCCCGACAGCAACTCCAGCTTTCGTACATCTCCGAGTACACCACGGACATACGACACATCGCTGGCAAGGCTAACGTGGTCGCGGACTGCCTCTCCAGAGCGGTCATCGGAGCTGTGCAGCTGGGCCTCGATTACCTCCGCATGGGCGCTGACCAGGCCTCTGACCACGGGGTCCAGACCCTCAAGGCCTCGGTCACGGGATTACGCCTGGAGGAGGTCACGGTCGGTGACTCTGGCGCAAAGCTGTGGTGTGACGTCTCCACGGGCCAGCCTCGACCGCTGGTCCCTGCGGACTGGCGTCGACCCGTTTTTGAGGCGGTTCACAATCTTTCCCACCCCGGTAGGAAGCCGTCCGTGAAGTTGTTGTCACAGAAGTTCGTGTGGCAGGGGCTTAAGAAGGACGTGAGGTCCTGGGTCGACTCGTGCGTGGCCTGTCAACGGGCCAAAGTCCACCGCCATACTAGGGCCCCTTTTGAACTTTTTGCGGTTCCTGAGAGGAGGTTGACCATGTCAATGTCGACCTCGTAGGTCCGCTTCCCCCCTCTCACGGTTTCACTTACCTGTTTACGATGGACAGGACGACCCGCTGGCCCGAGGCCGTTCCCCTCGCCTCAACATCAGCTTCCGACGTCGCCCGCGCTTTTATCGGCACGTGGGTGGCGCGATTCGGGACCCCGTCTGACCTCTCCTCTGACCGCGGTTCTCAGTTCACCTCGGAGCTGTGGAACGCTGTTGCTGTGGGTTTGGGGGTCAAGCTGCACCGCACCACTGCATATCACCCCCAGGCTAACGGATTGTGTGAGCGGTTTCACCGGTCCATGAAGGCGTCACTGCGTGCCGGCTTGATAGACGGCAACTGGGTGGATAAGCTCCCGTGGGTTATGCTCGGCCTCAGGTGTGCCCCCAAAGAAGACCTGCAGTCCTCGTCGGCGGAGCTCGTCTATGGTCAGACGCTACGGGTCCCTGGGGAATTAATTCCCACCGCCACTGTGCCCTGGTCTGCAGCCGGGCAGCGCTCCTCCCTGCTGGAGACCGCCGGGACATTCACGCCCGTCCCCACGTCGCAGCACAGCAACCCATCTTTCCGGGTGTCCCCCGGATTACGGTCGGCCCGATTTCATTTTTATTCGCCACGACGCCCACCGCGGTCCCCTGCGGCCCCCTTACGACGGTCCGTTCAGGGTCATACGTCACGGGGACAAGAGCCTGGTGGTGGACGTTGGTGGCAGGCCTGAGACTGTGTCCGTTGATCGGATTAAGCCTGCTCACGTGGACATTTCCAGGCCGTTGGAGTTGGCTCTGCCCCCACGTCGGGGCCGCCCTCCCATGCCCCCCCCCCCGCCCCCTGTGGGGATGCCCTCGTTGGCGCCCCTGCCCTCGCCTGTGGCCCCGCCCGCCTCGGCCCCTGTGGTCCGTACGCGCCGGGGTCGGGTGGTACTTCCTCCCAGGCACGAGGATTTTGACGATGGGTGAATACTGGGGGGGCTTGTGTGGTGATTGACATTATTCACCCACGGATCTATGGGTTGGGGTATTGTTCCGCACGGACATTTGAGTGAGCCGGACTTCCTGTTTCCGCCGGTCTTCGCTTCGCGGGCATGAAGTTGTTTACATGGGTGTTCAGATGCTAAATAAAAGTAGAGCTTGTAACTTTGATACCCCGCCTCCGACTCCCGTCTCTCGGCACTACACTGGTGTTTTTATTAAGCTAACGTTAATGAATGTTTAGAGTTGGGTTAGCATTTGAGCAATCGTAGTTCCATCTGTGCTAACGATGCTATGCGTAGCATCCAAGAGTGTAAAACATTAAGTGGGATGCTACTGTATACCAAAAAACTTCTGTGCGAGGTTGCTAAAATAAGGTCATCCTTTTACGTTAGATAGTTAGGTTACTGTATGCATTGTTAAGGTTCATTTAAATTCGCTATGCTCTACTATAGCATACAATAGACTAGCTAACGTCAACGTATTGTTGAAGAGAGGCTTAGTGTATAGTAAATCAACCTCACAATGAAATGTGTGTATCTTTAAAATATGAACGTCACATTTCAAGATAATAACGCTCCCTTAGATATTGTAATATGGTTTGATGAACTGGAGTTATTTATTGCAGCTAACCGCCTATCCGACGAACGACCCAAACATTGTTGTTTTTAATATTATTACCAATGCCTCTTTTAATTGTATTATCCTCACACTTGAGAAACATTCTTATCGTGGCTATAGAACGGAACATGTAACTTAATTCCTGCATTTAAGGACGATGAATAGCGTAATCAATGCTTTAGTGACAAGGAAATTATTTGTTTAAATATTAGATGCAGTATGACGTTATCTGTGACTTCAGTGGAAATGAAGCTTATCCATTGCATTGCATTTGTTCAATAGGTTTGTGTCTTACCCTTACGTGTGTGATGCATATGAATATGGCATATGAAAACAAATTAATTTGACTGACTCATGAAAAACTCATCCAAAATAGCAGTAAAATAAAAAGGACCTACACAATAATACTCAATCAAACTGATACAGTATAAGGACTGTGATATCCAGCAATTTCTTAAGTATAACAATAAGATTATGACCTGTTTTTAAAAGAAGATAAAAAGTTGTTTGCATGTAAAGAAGTCTGTAAGCCACGCATGTAACTTTACATCTGTTTGTTCAAAGTGTCCTTAAGGTGATCCAGACAGGCTGGACCAGAGGAGGAGAGACAGATCTGGACTCCTAGCAGCAGAGAACTTCAGCACGGATTCCAAGGTATACCTTTTTCATACTTTACAAAGAATGCATAAAGTAATGACTCTAATACACTGATAGACATGCCATTAAACATGACTGAATACTAGATCACCTGCACATCAGTGATGTTGAGTGGACTTTCTTAGCAAAACGTTACATTTACATTTTACCAAGCAACATCACTTTTTTGTTCAACTTTCACATTTCAATGTATTTAAGGCAAATATTATTGAACATAGTGAGAGCTGCGACCCTTTGTCTTTCAGTGAGACAACCGGACAGAGCAAGCTTCCACAGTTGCACTAAGTTTTGATAACCGTTAAATATTATTTTAATAATACATTTATTTCAATGTTGATGAATTTAGAACGGTTTATTCATAATCTGATTATCTTTGTAGTACACTGTTGGATTTAAAAAACACATTCAAATAAAAAAAATCATTATATTTATGAACAAACAAACACACCTCTTTCTTAAATAACACACTTGCTCTGCAATAATATGTTTTTTGATATTTCTGTTAGGAAAGGACACGCCTGAGAGACAGGACTGCTTCACCATGTTCTCTTTCTCTGAGGGTCCAGAAGAACATCCAAGAGGGAAAGGAAAAGCTGATGTGATGAGATTTAAGAGCAGTACAGGACATTAAGAGACAGAGAATAGTTTTGTAGTCCAACAGGAACTTCATTTGTGTGTTGTTTTGTGTTTTACGTTGCACCTCAGAAACAGTGCGATTATTGTCAGGCCTATAAAGTTTGGCAAAAAAAAAAAAAGTCAGCTGATCAAATGCATTTGCCTCACTTTATGAGCTTCACAATACTTGTGCCTTGTACCGCGGAGTTTGGAACGTCATAAATAAATGGTACCAATCTTCAGTCAGATGTGAATGTGTAATCTAACAGTTTCAGTAAGAATAACGGACAAAAGGAATGCAAATACAATTTATTGAAATGTGAACTAAAAGTTATCAAGCATGAACCATCACCATTTTTTTTTAAAAATAAAAACGAAATAATATAAATAAGTTACACTAAATGTTAATCTGTTAATTGACAGGCTAGGCCTGTGCAGGTGGTAACAGCTATGCCCAGCATGGGCTAAGTTCTGTAGGTGGTGCAGGTCCTCCTCCATCAGGCCTGGTCCTTCTCCCTCAGGCCTGGTCCTCCTCCCTCAGGCCTGCAGGGTCTTTCCCTGCGAGGAGGACTCCTCGCAGGGAAAGACCCTCAGCCCTCTCCGGCCAAACCAACAGACTGGACGTTCATAAAGCTGAGGTTTCCCCCAAAGTCTCTAATCATCCATCCTGTGAATATGAGAGGGGAACAAAATTGTGTAATAGTCTTTGAGTTTCATGAAAAGCTATATAAAAGTCCCATGTATTATTATTATTATTATTAGATGCTTTGGACAATAATAAATATAAAGTTAACTGTTGAGTTGATCAGTTTTTTAGATTGAAAGGGTTTAATAATACAAACAAAAGGAGAGGCACCGTAAAATAAAGATTGGTTTTTCAATAAATTGTGTTGATTTTGTCTTTTGAATTATTTGTCTAAAGTCAAGTAGCTAGAACTGTTACTTATAGTTTGAATGATACAGTCTGGTTATAATGTTTGGAGGAGGCATCACAGGTAAGAGCACCATTTGTTGTGTTCCATCCACAACAGATTGATGTGTGTGTATTTATTTATCTACTATTTCTTGAATCATTACTGTCAGTCCAAAACAAGAGATTTTGTTTTAGTAACATTTAAAAAAAAAAAACATTATCTCTTTTCCACTACACTATCTTGAATACTTTAGTTTTTACGTCACTACATTTATCTAACAGCTTTAACATTGTAAAGGTGTCACTTCGGACTCTGGGTAATTATGACAGCATGTCCTACTCAGAGCTCTAGGGCTCTGGTCCTACTATTTTGAGACTTTGAACAAACCAGACCTTCATCTATTAACCTCTTAATGTAGAAAATAGTTGGCACATTAAACTATTATGAAAGTAATAATTAGTTAGCTCATTGTTCAAAATGAGCTCCAACTACAACAGTTAAGTCAACTCGTGCATCGGTAATAACAATAAATCAAATGATATAATAGTATAACTTGTGTCTACTTTAAATACTTTAACAACACTTTCCTAATTATACTAGCATACTTTTACTAAAGTAACATGTTTAAATGCAGGGCTTTTGTAAGAGAGTATTTCGTATAGTGTAGCATGGTCTACTTGACTTATCTAACCGAAGTGATCGTTACGTTACTTTGCAAACCGTCACCCCCAACCAACCAACCCACACACACACACGTTGTGATTCACTTCAATTAATGGTAACGGAGCTTGCTAACAGCAAGGCACAAGGCTACTTCACTCATTTAGCTAGCTAATGTAAGATACAAATGCTGTCGAGCCCTCACTGCTTGTAAAATAAAGAGCACAAACTGACAACTTACCCGAGCGGCGAGCCCCGCTGTTCTCCGTCATGTTTCTCCCGGGTTGTTGTGATCACATGACTGACAAAGCCGTGCTCTGATAGGCCAAGTCAGTTTGATTGCATTAGGGCTCGATTGCTTATCCTGTCTGAGTAGCCCGGATGATGCTGCACCGCAATTTTTGACATCGAATTTTATACACCGAATTTTTTGACATCGAATTTTTTGACGTCGAATTTTTGGGATCTGAATTTGAACATTCGAATTTTTTTCACTTGAATTTTTACATTTGTATTTCACATAGGTAAATTCGGAGCAAAAACATTCAGATACATGATTTTCAAAGTAATTATTTTCAATGCTATAAATTCGGTGTCTAATAACATTGAAATACTTCTGTCTCTTGTTTGCTTCCATACAACATCCAATCACAGAGCTTGAGGACTGATCACGGGGTTTGTCAAGCTAAGCACATGGTGTAGTCCCAAACGATAGCTGAGGATTCTGGGTAGTGTAGTGTCTTCTGCCATCCAAAAACTCTTTCTCCGAATCGAAGGGGACAAATACAAAAGCATTGTACACATTTTAAACCAATCAATGTTGTGTAATTAACAAGGATAATTTGGTGTTTTTGAGTTGATGAGTAGTTCAGATATCACTGTAAAATCAATCGACAGTAAGGAGAATACTTACTTCCGGGTGTAAAATTCTCCGTTATCCAATGGGAATGGACGCTCGTAATACAATAAAGGGGACATGATCATTATCTTTTAAATAACGTTAACTAAAGGGAACAATCTATTTGACACAGCTGAAGCTCTGGCCTTCCTTAAAAAAAACTAACTAATTTAATAAAAACCACAGTTGTATTACACACAATGCACTAACAAAAATTCGTAACTAATATAATTTTTACATTCTGACGAAAAATAAAAATTATTATGAATACAAATAAAATAAAAGAAGCCTCCCGTGAGTTACTACAAGCTAGTAGATTTTAAAAATGTTTTATAGAATAAAAGCTCACTGCGGGACGTTGTATAAATGCGTGTGTGCACCACGACAAAAGAGCCTCATTCACTTTACATTGGGGTTTTTTGCGTGGTGCCGACACGTAAATGTAGCAGAATGCGTGACTCTATCACGCAATGCGGTGTTAAGGAGTCGTGGTGGAGTCACGCATTCTGGTGAGATCAGGTTGAAAAAAGAGGTAACAGAAGAAGGGCACTCAGTAGAAGTAAAACATAAACCCCATATATATATATATATATATATATTTACTGTTTATATGCATTGCTTTTACACTACAAAGATCATCACACCTTACTTGGGGTTACAGATGGGGTCCAAAACTAGCAAGCCACATGAATGTCTGAGAGCAAATAAAAAAGGTTATGCTACACAAATATGGCCAGGATCCGTTGAATTTTCAGAATATTGGGTTGCAGATTAGAATGTTCCAAAGGGGGGTTAATTTAGCATGAAACGCTTGAAATAACTAAAGGATAAGTTAAAAAATAAAGTAGAAAGAAAGTGAGGTCAAAGAAAACTATATCTGCTAAAAAAGTTAGCAATGATTGAGAGTCAGACCTAAACATTTCAGATGTGTGTATCTCACAGTGGCGAACCGTGTCTATCACAACTGGACCTTCTGTAGACACACACACCCGTTTGAATTGTGCCACGAATTACACATATGATGTTTGTCAATTTAAAAGATAATTTTACAAGTCAAGAAAATAAAAATGTGTTGTAAAACTGTGAAGTAACACTTTTTTTGTGTGAAACACTCAATGAACTACATCTCCCGTCTCGCACCACACACCATGACGGCCGTCACGTTGGAACATTTCACTTATTTCTTTCAGAATGAGGCGGAAAGTATTAAAAGAGGTGAAAATCACTCCAAGTCTGGACACGTTGGGAGCTGTACATACACACAAGGGGAGTTAGTCGGTTCCGTGAGAGCCAGCATGCGGGACCGGGACTCTGGGATTTGTAGTCTTTCTAGTTGCGTATTTTTCATAGTCTTATATTTCAACAGTTTTACGACAAACTGTGACTTTTTTGACATGGAAATTATTTTTTAAGATTGACAAACATCATATGTGTAATTCAAACGGGATCGAAAGATAATCTTTCTCTCTCCATTGACTTCGATACAAACTTTTTCCGAAATAAGGTCCCATGAGTCCCACCGGAAGGGGAGGGACTTCGCCTCTCTATATCAGGGGTCGGCAACCCCTGGCACGCGTGCCACCATTGGCACGAAAGCACTGCTGCCGTGCCGGCACTTCCAGTACACTTACAAGGAATAAGTGTGCAAAAATATTTTAATTGTATTTTCGAATCCTGAACAAGACCACCGCCAGAGCGCGTCTCCCCGTTACCTGCAGAAGGAAGCCATGCACGCAACGCAGCCCCGCTCTCTTTAACTCCATGCGACTTTCTGCCGCTTTCCTCTGTGGTGCAGTGCTTATCGTTTCACCACGGAGGAAAGCACTTCACAAATTGCAGTACATAAGGAGCTGTACAAATGTTATGTTATTTGAAAGCCCAGTGGCGATCTGCTCATCTCTCATCGAAAATAATATGCTACACAGGGGCGGACTGGCCATCTGTGTGTTCTGGAGAATCACAGAATGGACGGTCCATTATTATGAAAAGAAAATCGGTCTCAGTGCCTCAGAATACTGAAATCTGTATTTTTTTCCCCTTCTAATTTGTTATTATTTGGTGCAGGCACGAAACATACTACCAATAGAAATACATTGCTTCTAAAATCGTTACCACATTTAAAGTAAATGGACAGAAGCGTTGAAGCTTCAACGCATGCCGCCGTGTGGACAGGCCGTTATGGGGTATATTTATCAGCTACTTGATTGCCAGTCAGACAGTGAATACTTTCCAGCGGACCCTGTCGTGAGTTAACGGTAGACTAAACTCTGCCGTGAGTTAACGGGAGACTAAACTCTGCCGTGAGTTAACGGGAGACTAAACTCTGCCGTGAGTTAATGGTAGACTAAACTCTGCCGTGAGTTAACGGTAGACTAAACTCCGGTGGACGAGCAGCACTGCAGCGGTCGGTAAATGCCGCTGAACCACATTGATAAACAATGAACCACGGCACTCTGGAGAAAAGTACAAGGGTTGAGAAGTAGTTATTTAATTTAATCTTGCTTCGTATGATTAAAAGCAACACGATCATCGATCCAACGCAGTCTCCCATTGTTTTTGTTGTGAGCGGCATTGGGGAGAAAATCAGCAACGTAAACTGTGATGTCATGACGCAGCACCAGTCGGGCTGTGCCATATCCCCTTAATGACATGCTCTTTTGAACATTTTGCTAAGTTACTGTTATAAATGTGACAAATCACTCATATGCAACCTTATGAAAAGCCTTTTTAAAATCGGTTTTGTTACCATATGAACAGACGTTAAGTAACGTTAGCTAAACCACGTGCAGCTTTAGCGCTAAGCTAACTTGTTGTGAGCAGGTCTTTTAGCTAAGCCTCTGCAGAACGTTGACTAACTGACTGCTGTTTACAGCATTCCACTATAGTGCTTCAAATCTTTATTCTTCCCCTTATTATTATTAGTGCGAATGCTGTTTACAGCATTCCACTATAGTACTTCAAATCTTTATTAGTGTGAATGCTGTTTACAGCATTCCACTATAGTTCTTCAAATCTTTATTCTTCCCCTTGAACTTATTTCAGCCAATACTTTGGCACTCCATAACTTCAGCTTATTTTCAGCTACAGAAACCATTCAAATATTAAACTATTCAGCCTGTTCAGGAATCGATGGGAAACCTTCAACTTTTAAAAAATATTTTATACTTTTTGAAATATTCAGCTTTTTAAACTATTTTTTTAACATTGAAGTCAATGGGAAGAGCCTTCAAATCAGCAAATACTTTAGCTCTCCATAGCTTCAGCTTACTTTCAGCTACAGAAACCATTCAAATATTAAACTATTCAGCCTTTTCAGCAATTGATGGGAAACTTTCAACTTTTTCAAAATATTTCATGCTTTTCAAAATATTCAGCTTTTTAAACTATTTTTTTAACATTGAAGTCAATGGGAGATGCCTTCAAATCCTGTTTTCCTACACCTTGCGCCAAATGCTTCTCCTTCCACATAATTTCAGCTAGACACTTCATTCTAACTTTCAAATGATCACAAGACCGTCAGCTATTCAATTCTTATTCAGATTTCTGATATCTTTTAAACTTTTTGAGATATTGAATTTAGTTTGGAGCTTAGCAGAGAGGCCTTTTTCAGATGTTAACATTAGAGTGGATGGAGCAGCTCGTTAACTCTAGAGTGCTTTGATCTCGAAACAGAGTGCAGCAGTGCTTGAAATTCTCCCCCAAAAATATTTTTAAACTTGTCATAATTCCCAAACCCTACACTCCTCAGACATAGACATATTTGTTTATGAAAAACGTAGGAAAACCTCTCCTAGGTTGAAAAATAAAAATAAAATAAGAAAAAATATTGAACAAAATGCCTCTTGAGGGCATGACGTGACAAAAACTTTCAACATGTCTCCATTAAAGCTCATTGTAATTTCAGGCTGATATTTCCTCACAGCAGCAGCCGCACACCTTTAGTTAAACTGCCAAAAAGGCCACATTATTAACCCGAAACTACACAAACATTACACTTCAGATACTCAACTTCCTTGACATGCTTCACGTTTTGAAATTTCACAGATATCTGTTACGGTTCTTCCACAAAACGTTCACATGTAAGAGGTTCATCTCTCATTCAGAACAAAGGAAACCTGTGATCTCTACAGAGCTCGTTAGCTCAACTATAAACACCTGTGTAATGGAACACGATGATGTCATCACTCCAGCTGACATGCAGCAGACTTCAACAGTCCAGCTGTGAAGACGATTCGGGACTTCTTCAAATGCCGTTGCCATGGCAACACAATGCTCGCCTTGAAACACGGTTTTCTCATAGCTTCAGTGAAAATACTCCAAACAGCCCAGAACTTCACAGGTTTGATAACGATGCAGCCATCAATGCATCTAAGCGTACTATGGGGTGTCATCAAATGTCGTTGCCATGTCGACAGACCACTCGCCATGAAACACGATGAGGCTGTAAGTCCAATCGACACTGTCCAATCGTCCCCCAATCTTCACTTGTATATCACCGGTCCATGCCTCAAGAGCTCTACGCCAAATCTGAGATCTCACCATATGCCGTTTCCATGGAAACGCATCCCTCGCCATAACACATGATGTCGCTATAAGTCCAATGGACACGGCCCAATCGTCCCCCAATCTTCACTTGTATATCACCGGTCCATGCCTCAACAGCTCTACGCCAAATCTGAAATCTCACCATATGCCGTTTCCATGGAAACGCATCCCTCGCCATAAAACATGATGTCACTATAACTCCTATGCAAATGTTCAAAGAGTGCTCAAACTTCACATGTGTGCTAACAGTCCAGCCGTGAAGACATCTACGTGACAGTTTTGAGATTTCTTCAAATGCCGTTGCCATGGCAACACAATGCTCACCATGAAACACGGTTTTCTCATAACTTCAGTGAAAATACTCGAAATGGCCCAAAACTTCACAGGTTTGGTAACAATGCAGCCATCAACACATCTAAGAGTATTATGGGATGTCATCAAATGCCGTTGCCATGGCGACAGATCATTCACCATCAAGTTAGTTCAAAAGTTTCCCAAGCCTTTTTACTTTCTTTTCTCATCTTAATACAAATTCATTCACTACTACTTACATCTGATATTTAACTCCTTCAGCCTATTTTCAGCTGCAGAACCCATTCAACTATTACATTATTCAGCTATTTCAGGACATCAAGGCTATACATGTTGTTGTTTATACCTTTTTTAAACCTTTTCTTTTAAATATTAAGCTTTTTCTGCATTTGTTTAGCTAAAAGCAGCTACCATTCAGCTAATAACACATTCAGCTTTTCTGCATTTTCAGCTCAATTCAGCCATAAATGTTCACAGTTTACAGCATTCGCACGCATTTCTGCAGGAAATGCATTTTCTAGTTCTTCCCCTTAAACTTATTTCAGCCAATACTTTGGCACTCCATAACTTCAGCCTATTTTCAACTACAGAAACCATTCAAATATTAAACTATTCAGCCTGTTCAGGAATCAATGGGAAACCTTCAACTTTTTCAAAATATTTCATACTTTTTGAAATATTCAGCTTTTTAAACTATTTTTTTTAACATGGAAGTCAATGGGAGATGCCTTCAAATCCTGTTTTCCTACACCTTGCGCCAAATGCTACTGCTTCCACATAATTTCAGCCAGACACTTCATTCCAACTTTCAAATGATCACAAGACCTTCAGCTATTCAATTCTTATTCAGATTTTTTATATATTTTACACTTTTTGAGATATTGAATTTAGTTTGGAGCTTAGCAGAGAGGCCTTTTTCAGATTTTAACATTAGAGTGGATGGAGCAGCTCGTTAAGTCTAGAGTGCTTTGATCTCAAAACAGAGTGGAGCAGTGCTTAAAATTCTCCCCAAATTTTTTTTTAAACTTGCCATAATTCCCAAACCCTATACTCCTCAGACATATTTTGTCCATGAAAAACGTAGGAAAACCTCTCCTAGGTTGGAAAATTAAAAAAAAATAAGAAAAAAATATTAAACAAAATGCCTCTTGAGGGCATGGAGAGAGAATAAGTCCAGCTAGCTCCCAATTGATTCCCATGTTAAATTGTTCCAGATCATTCTTCAGAGCAGAGATAAGTACACTTTAGACAAACTGCTCCCATCTCCACATTTTACACACAAAACCCCAAAAAACAACATATTTCAGTTCATTGGGGTTCCCTGATGCTCAGGGTCTGGTATTTTTTTTTATATAGGAGCCATAGTTTTTGAACAGGTGGCAAAATTGTCAGACATACTCCTCAATGCATTCTTATGGGACTCAGTGCTGCAGATGGTTGTCATGGTGTTGCCGGGCAGATTGGAGACACACACACGTGAGTGACATCATCCAATCATAGCAGACACCATGGAAACCTCTGATCTCTGGGTTTACACACACAGGTGTTTGTAAAACTACTGTGTTACTAATTGCATTTAATATCTTTATTTAACTCCTTCAGCCTAATTTCAGCTGCAGGAACCATTCAAATATCAAACTATTCAGCCTTTTCAACACATGATGGGAAACTTTCAACTTTTTCAAAATATGTTATACTTTTAAAATATTCAGCTTTTTAAAGTGTTTTTTTAACATGGAAGTTATTGCAATGCATTTGAGCTGTAACACTTAACACACACACACACACACACACACACACACACACACACACACACACACACACACTCTCTCTCTCTCTCTCTCTCTCTCTTCTCCTCTCTCTTCTCTCTCTCTCTCTCTCTCTCTCCTCTCTGATACTCTCTCTCTCTCTCTCTCTCTCTCTCTCACACAGACAGACAGACAGACAGACAGACAGACAGACAGACAGACAGACACAAACTCTCTCTCTCTCTCTATCTCACATACACACACACACACACACACACACACACACACACACACACACACACACACACACACCACACACACTCTCTCTCTCTCAAACACAGGCACACACACAAACACACAAACACACATACACACACAGACACACACTCTCTCAAACACAGGCACACACACTCTCAAACACCGACACACACACTCTCAAACACAGACACACACACTCTCAAACACACACGCA